>NW_026266345.1:0-33977 GCF_025860055.1 Xyrauchen texanus
AAAATGAGAGGTTGTGAAAGTTGTCCCCTGTCCTCCTCTACTGAATGACACTGGTTTGATGGGTTTGATGTCTCTGTCTCCCTGATGGACAAAGCTATTACAAAAAAAGAATGTAATTTTGACAAGCAATACCCATTTTGGCCAGTAGGGGTAAAAAGAGATGTTGTGAAAGTTGTCCCCTGTCCTCCTCTACTGAATGACACTGGTTTGATGTCTCTGTCTCCCTGATGGACAAAGCTATTACAAAAAAAGAATGTAATTTTGACTTGCAATACCGATTTCGGCCAGTAGGGGTAAAATGAGAGGTTGTGAAAGTTGTCCCCTGTCCTCCTCTACTGAATGACACTGGTTTGATGTCTCTGTCTCCCTGATGGACAAAGCTATTACAAAAAAAGAATGTAATTTTGACAAGCAATACCCATTTTGGCCAGTAGGGGTAAAATGAGAGGTTGTGAAAGTTGTCCCCTGTCCTCCTCTACTGAATGACACTGGTTTGATGTCTCTGTCTCCCTGATGGACAAGGCTATTACAAAAAAGAATGTAATTTTGACAAGCAATACCCATTTCGGCCAGTAGGGGTAAAATGAGAGGTTGTGAAAGTTGTCCCCTGTCCTCCTCTACTGAATGACACTGGTTTGATGTCTCTGTCTCCCTGATGGACAAAGCTATTACAAAAAAAGAATGTAATTTTGACAAGCAATACTCATTTTGGCCAGTAGGGGTAAAAAGAGATGTTGTGAAAGTTGTCCCCTGTCCTCCTCTACTGAATGACACTGGTTTGATGTCTCTGTCTCCCTGATGGACAAAGATATTACAAAAAAGAATGTAATTTTGAAAAGCAATACCGATTTCGGCCAGTAGGGGTAAAAAGAGATGTTGTGAAAGTTGTCCCCTGTCCTCCTCTACTGAATGACACTGGTTTGATGTCTCTGTCTCCCTGATGGACAAAGCTATTACAAAAAAAGAATGTAATTTTGACAAGCAATACCCATTTTGGCGAGTAGGGGTAAAATGAGAGGTTGTGAAAGTTGTCCCCTGTCCTCCTCTACTGAATGACACTGGTTTGATGTCTCTGTCTCCCTGATGGACAAAGCTATTACAAAAAAAGAATGTAATTTTGACAAGCAATACTCATTTTGGCCAGTAGGGGTAAAAAAAGATGTTGTGAAAGTTGTCCCCTGTCCTCCTCTACTGAATGACACTGGTTTGATGTCTCTGTCTCCCTGATGGACAAAGCTATTACAAAAAAAGTATGTAATTTTGAAAAGCAATACCGATTTCGGCCAGTAGTGGTAAAAAGAGATGTTGTGAAAGTTATCCCCTGTCCTCCTCTACTGAATGACACTGGTTTGATGTCTCTGTCTCCCTGATGGACAAAGCTATTACAAAAAAAGAAGGTAATTTTGAAAAGCAATACCGATTTCGGCCAGTAGGGGTAAAATGAGATGTTGTGAAAGTTATCCCCTGTCCTCCTCTACTGAATGACACTGGTTTGATGTCTCTGTCTCCCTGATGGACAAAGCTATTACAAAAAAAGAATGTAATTTTGAAAAGCAATACCGATTTCGGCCAGTAGGGGTAAAAAGAGATGTTGTTAAAGTTGTCCCCTGTCCTCCTCTACTGAATGACACTGGTTTGATGTCTCTGTCTCCCTGATGAACAAAGCTATTACAAAAAAAGAATGTAATTTTGACAAGCAATACCCATTTTGGCCAGTAGGGGTAAAAAGAGATGTTGTGAAAGTTGTCCCCTGTCCTCCTCTACTGAATGACACTGGTTTGATGTCTCTGTCTCCCTGATGGACAAAGCTATTACAAAAAAAGAATGTAATTTTGACAAGCAATACCCATTTTGGCCAGTAGGGGTAAAAAGAGATGTTGTGAAAGTTGTCCCCTGTCCTCCTCTACTGAATGACACTGGTTTGATGTCTCTGTCTCCCTGATGGACAAAGCTATTACAAAAAAAGAATGTAATTTTGACAAGCAATACCCATTTTGGCCAGTAGGGGTAAAAAGAGATGTTGTGAAAGTTGTCCCCTGTCCTCCTCTACTGAATGACACTGGTTTGATGTCTATGTCTCCCTGATGGACAAAGCTATTACAAAAAAAGTATGTAATTTTGACAAGCAATACCCATTTTGGCCAGTAGGGGTAAAAATAGATGTTGTGAAAGTTGTCCCCTGTCCTCCTCTACTGAATGACACTGGTTTGATGTCTCTGTCTCCCTGATGGACAAAGCTATTACAAAAAAAGAATGTAATTTTGACAAGCAATACCCATTTTGGACAGTAGGGGTAAAAGGAGATGTTGTGAAAGTTGTCCCCTGTCCTCCTCTACTGAATGATACTGGTTTGATGTCTCTGTCTCCCTAATGGACAAGGCTATTACAAAAAAGAATGTTAATTTTGACTTGCAATACCGATTTCGGCCAGTAGGGGTAAAATAAGAGGTTGTGAAAGTTGTCCCCTGTCCTCCTCTACTGAATGATACTGGTTTGATGTCTCTGTCTCCCTGATGGACAATGCTATTACCAAAAAAGTATGTAATTTTGACAAGCAATACCCATTTCGGCCAGTAGGGTAAAATGAGAGGTTGTGAAAGTTGTCCCCTGTCCTCCTCTACTGAATGACACTGGTTTGATGTTTCTGTCTCCCTGATGGACAAGGCTATTACAAAAAAGAATGTAATTTTGACAAGCAATACCCATTTTGGCCAGTAGGGGTAAAATGAGAGGTTGTGAAAGTTGTCCCCTGTCCTCCTCTACTGAATGACACTGGTTTGATGTCTCTGTCTCCCTGATGGACAAAGCTATTACAAAAAAGAATGTAATTTTGACAAGCAATACCCATTTTGGCCAGTAGGGGTAAAATGAGAGGTTGTGAAAGTTGTCCCCTGTCCTCCTCTACTGAATGACACTGGTTTGATGTCTCTGTCTCCCTGATGGACAAAGCTATTACAAAAAAGAATGTAATTTTGACAAGCAATACTCATTTTGGCCAGTAGGGGTAAAAAGAGATGTTGTGAAAGTTGTCCCCTGTCCTCCTCTACTGAATGACACTGGTTTGATGTCTCTGTCTCCCTGATGGACAAAGCTATTACAAAAAAAGAATGTAATTTTGAAAAGCAATACCGATTTCGGCCAGTAGGGGTAAAAAGAGATGTTGTGAAAGTTGTCCCCTGTCCTCCTCTACTGAATGACACTGGTTTGATGTCTCTGTCTCCCTGATGGACAAAGCTATTACAAAAAAAGAATGTAATTTTGACAAGCAATACCCATTTTGGCGAGTAGGGGTAAAATGAGAGGTTGTGAAAGTTGTCCCCTGTCCTCCTCTACTGAATGACACTGGTTTGATGTCTCTGTCTCCCTGATGGACAAAGCTATTACAAAAAAGAATGTAATTTTGACAAGCAATACTCATTTTGGCCAGTAGGGGTAAAAAGAGATGTTGTGAAAGTTGTCCCCTGTCCTCCTCTACTGAATGACACTGGTTTGATGTCTCTGTCTCCCTGATGGACAAAGCTATTACAAAAAAAGAATGTAATTTTGAAAAGCAATACCGATTTCGGCCAGTAGTGGTAAAAAGAGATGTTGTGAAAGTTATCCCCTGTCCTCCTCTACTGAATGACACTGGTTTGATGTCTCTGTCTCCCTGATGGACAAAGCTATTACAAAAAAAGAATGTAATTTTGAAAAGCAATACCGATTTCGGCCAGTAGGGGTAAAAAGAGATGTTGTGAAAGTTATCCCCTGTCCTCCTCTACTGAATGACACTGGTTTGATGTCTCTGTCTCCCTGATGGACAAAGCTATTACAAAAAAAGAATGTAATTTTGACAAGCAATACCGATTTCGGCCAGTAGGGGTAAAATGAGAGGTTGTGAAAGTTGTCCCCTGTCCTCCTCTACTGAATGAGACTGGTTTGATGTCTCTGTCTCCCTGATGGACAAAGACTATTACAAAAAAAGAATGTAATTTTGACAAGCAATACCCATTTTGGCCAGTAGGGGTAAAATGAGAGGTTGTGAAAGTTGTCCCCTGTCCTCCTCTACTGAATGACACTGGTTTGATGTCTCTGTCTCCCTGATGGACAAAGCTATTACAAAAAAAGAATGTAATTTTGACAAGCAATACCCATTTTGGCCAGTAGGGGTAAAAAGAGATGTTGTGAAAGTTGTCCCCTGTCCTCCTCTACTGAATGACACTGGTTTGATGTCTCTGTCTCCCTGATGGACAAAGCTATTACAAAAAAAGAATGTAATTTTGACAAGCAATACCCATTTTGGACAGTAGGGGTAAAAGGAGATGTTGTGAAAGTTGTCCCCTGTCCTCCTCTACTGAATGATACTGGTTTGATGTCTCTGTCTCCCTAATGGACAAGGCTATTACAAAAAAGAATGTTAATTTTGACTTGCAATACCGATTTCGGCCAGTAGGGGTAAAATAAGAGGTTGTGAAAGTTGTCCCCTGTCCTCCTCTACTGAATGACACTGGTTTGATGTCTCTGTCTCCCTGATGGACAATGCTATTACAAAAAAGTATGTAATTTTGACAAGCAATACCCATTTTGGCCAGTAGGGGTAAAATGAGATGTTGTGAAAGTTGTCCCCTGTCCTCCTCTACTGAATGACACTGGTTTGATGTCTCTGTCTCCCTGATGGACAAGGCTATTACAAAAAAGAATGTAATTTTGACAAGCAATACCGATTTCGGCCAGTAGGGGTAAAATGAGAGGTTGTGAAAGTTGTCCCCTGTCCTCCTCTACTGAATGACACTGGTTTGATGTCTCTGTCTCCCTGATGGACAAAGCTATTACAAAAAAAGAATGTAATTTTGACAAGCAATACCCATTTTGGCCAGTAGGGGTAAAAAGAGATGTTGTGAAAGTTGTCCCCTGTCCTCCTCTACTGAATGACACTGGTTTGATGTCTCTGTCTCCCTGATGGACAAAGCTATTACAAAAAAGAATGTAATTTTGAAAAGCAATACCGATTTCGGCCAGTAGGGGTAAAAGAGATGTTGTGAAAGTTGTCCCCTGTCCTCCTCTACTGAATGACACTGGTTTGATGTCTCTGTCTCCCTGATGGACAAAGCTATTACAAAAAAAGAATGTAATTTTGACAAGCAATACCCATTTTGGCCAGTAGGGGTAAAATGAGAGGTTGTGAAAGTTGTCCCCTGTCCTCCTCTACTGAATGACACTGGTTTGATGTCTCTGTCTCCCTGATGAACAAAGCTATTACAAAAAAAGAATGTAATTTTGACAAGCAATACCCATTTTGGCCAGTAGGGGTAAAAAGAGATGTTGTGAAAGTTGTCCCCTGTCCTCCTCTACTGAATGACACTGGTTTGATGTCTATGTCTCCCTGATGGACAAAGCTATTACAAAAAAAGAATGTAATTTTGAAAAGCAATACCGATTTCGGCCAGTAGTGGTAAAAAGAGATGTTGTGAAAGTTATCCCCTGTCCTCCTCTACTGAATGACACTGGTTTGATGTCTCTGTCTCCCTGATGGACAAAGCTATTACAAAAAAAGAATGTAATTTTGAAAAGCAATACCGATTTCGGCCAGTAGGGGTAAAAAGAGATGTTGTGAAAGTTATCCCCTGTCCTCCTCTACTGAATGACACGGGTTTGATGTCTCTGTCTCCCTGATGGACAATGCTATTACCAAAAAAGTATGTAATTTTGACAAGCAATACCGATTTCGGCCAGTAGGGGTAAAATGAGAGGTTGTGAAAGTTGTCCCCTGTCCTCCTCTACTGAATGACACTGGTTTGATGTCTCTGTCTCCCTGATGGACAAGACTATTACAAAAAAAGAATGTAATTTTGACAAGCAATACCCATTTTGGCCAGTAGAGGTAAAATGAGAGGTTGTGAAAGTTGTCCCCTGTCCTCCTCTACTGAATGACACTGGTTTGATGTCTCTGTCTCCCTAATGGACAAAGCTATTACAAAAAAAGAATGTAATTTTGACAAGCAATACTCATTTTGGCCAGTAGGGGTAAAAAGAGATGTTGTGAAAGTTGTCCCCTGTCCTCCTCTACTGAATGACACTGGTTTGATGTCTCTGTCTCCCTGATGGACAAAGCTATTACAAAAAAAGAATGTAATTTTGACAAGCAATACCCATTTTGGACAGTAGGGGTAAAAGGAGATGTTGTGAAAGTTGTCCCCTGTCCTCCTCTACTGAATGATACTGGTTTGATGTCTCTGTCTCCCTAATGGACAAGGCTATTACAAGAAAGAATGTTAATTTTGACTTGCAATACCGATTTCGGCCAGTAGGGGTAAAATAAGAGGTTGTGAAAGTTGTCCCCTGTCCTCCTCTACTGAATGACACGGGTTTGATGTCTCTGTCTCCCTGATTGACAATGCTATTACCAAAAAAGTATGTAATTTTGACAAGCAATACCCATTTTGGACAGTAGGGGTAAAAGGAGATGTTGTGAAAGTTGTCCCCTGTCCTCCTCTACTGAATGATACTGGTTTGATGTCTCTGTCTCCCTAATGGACAAGGCTATTACAAAAAAGAATGTTAATTTTGACTTGCAATACCGATTTCGGCCAGTAGGGGTAAAATGAGAGGTTGTGAAAGTTGTCCCCTGTCCTCCTCTACTGAATGACACTGGTTTGATGTCTCTGTCTCCCTGATGGACAAAGCTATTACAAAAAAAGAATGTAATTTTGACAAGCAATACTCATTTTGGCCAGTAGGGGTAAAAAGAGATGTTGTGAAAGTTGTCCCCTGTCCTCCTCTACTGAATGACACTGGTTTGATGTCTCTGTCTCCCTGATGGACAAAGATATTACAAAAAAGAATGTAATTTTGAAAAGCAATACCGATTTCGGCCAGTAGGGGTAAAAAGAGATGTTGTGAAAGTTGTCCCCTGTCCTCCTCTACTGAATGACACTGGTTTGATGTCTCTGTCTCCCTGATGGACAAAGCTATTACAAAAAAAAGAATGTAATTTTGACAAGCAATACCCATTTTGGCGAGTAGGGGTAAAATGAGAGGTTGTGAAAGTTGTCCCCTGTCCTCCTCTACTGAATGACACTGGTTTGATGTCTCTGTCTCCCTGATGGACAAAGCTATTACAAAAAAAGAATGTAATTTTGACAAGCAATACTCATTTTGGCCAGTAGGGGTAAAAAAAGATGTTGTGAAAGTTGTCCCCTGTCCTCCTCTACTGAATGACACTGGTTTGATGTCTCTGTCTCCCTGATGGACAAAGCTATTACAAAAAAAGAATGTAATTTTGAAAAGCAATACCGATTTCGGCCAGTAGTGGTAAAAAGAGATGTTGTGAAAGTTATCCCCTGTCCTCCTCTACTGAATGACACTGGTTTGATGTCTCTGTCTCCCTGATGGACAAAGCTATTACAAAAAAAGTATGTAATTTTGAAAAGCAATACCGATTTCGGCCAGTAGGGGTAAAAAGAGATGTTGTGAAAGTTATCCCCTGTCCTCCTCTACTGAATGACACTGGTTTGATGTCTCTGTCTCCCTGATGGACAAAGCTATTACAAAAAAAGAATGTAATTTTGAAAAGCAATACCGATTTCGGCCAGTAGGGGTAAAAAGAGATGTTGTTAAAGTTGTCCCCTGTCCTCCTCTACTGAATGACACTGGTTTGATGTCTCTGTCTCCCTGATGAACAAAGCTATTACAAAAAAAGAATGTAATTTTGACAAGCAATACCCATTTTGGCCAGTAGGGGTAAAAAGAGATGTTGTGAAAGTTGTCCCCTGTCCTCCTCTACTGAATGACACTGGTTTGATGTCTCTGTCTCCCTGATGGACAAAGCTATTACAAAAAAGAATGTAATTTTGACAAGCAATACCCATTTTGGCCAGTAGGGGTAAAAAGAGATGTTGTGAAAGTTGTCCCCTGTCCTCCTCTACTGAATGACACTGGTTTGATGTCTCTGTCTCCCTGATGGACAAAGCTATTACAAAAAAAGAATGTAATTTTGACAAGCAATACCCATTTTGGCCAGTAGGGGTAAAAAGAGATGTTGTGAAAGTTGTCCCCTGTCCTCCTCTACTGAATGACACTGGTTTGATGTCTCTGTCTCCCTGATGGACAAAGCTATTACAAAAAAAGAATGTAATTTTGACAAGCAATACCCATTTTGGCCAGTAGGGGTAAAAAGAGATGTTGTGAAAGTTGTCCCCTGTCCTCCTCTACTGAATGACACTGGTTTGATGTCTCTGTCTCCCTGATGGACAAAGCTATTACAAAAAAAGTATGTAATTTTGACAAGCAATACCCATTTTGGCCAGTAGGGGTAAAAATAGATGTTGTGAAAGTTGTCCCCTGTCCTCCTCTACTGAATGATACTGGTTTGATGTCTCTGTCTCCCTAATGGACAAGGCTATTACAAAAAAGAATGTTAATTTTGACTTGCAATACCGATTTCGGCCAGTAGGGGTAAAATAAGAGGTTGTGAAAGTTCTCCCCTGTCCTCCTCTACTGAATGACACGGGTTTGATGTCTCTGTCTCCCTGATGGACAATGCTATTACCAAAAAAGTATGTAATTTTGACAAGCAATACCGATTTCGGCCAGTAGGGGTAAAATGAGAGGTTGTGAAAGTTGTCCCCTGTCCTCCTCTACTGATTGAGACTGGTTTGATGTTTCTGTCTCCCTGATGGACAAGACTATTACAAAAAAGAATGTAATTTTGACAAGCAATACCCATTTTGGCCAGTAGAGGTAAAATGAGAGGTTGTGAAAGTTGTCCCCTGTCCTCCTCTACTGAATGACACTGGTTTGATGTCTCTGTCTCCCTAATGGACAAAGCTATTACAAAAAAGAATGTAATTTTGACAAGCAATACTCATTTTGGCCAGTAGGGGTAAAAAGAGATGTTGTGAAAGTTGTCCCCTGTCCTCCTCTACTGAATGACACTGGTTTGATGTCTCTGTCTCCCTGATGGACAAAGCTATTACAAAAAAAGAATGTAATTTTGACAAGCAATACCCATTTTGGACAGTAGGGGTAAAAGGAGATGTTGTGAAAGTTGTCCCCTGTCCTCCTCTACTGAATGATACTGGTTTGATGTCTCTGTCTCCCTAATGGACAAGGCTATTACAAAAAAGAATGTTAATTTTGACTTGCAATACCGATTTCGGCCAGTAGGGGTAAAATGAGAGGTTGTGAAAGTTGTCCCCTGTCCTCCTCTACTGAATGACACTGGTTTGATGTCTCTGTCTCCCTGATTGACAATGCTATTACCAAAAAAGTATGTAATTTTGACAAGCAATACCCATTTTGGCCAGTAGGGGTAAAATGAGAGGTTGTGAAAGTTGTCCCCTGTCCTCCTCTACTGAATGACACTGGTTTGATGTCTCTGTCTCCCTGATGGACAAGGCTATTACAAAAAAGAATGTAATTTTGACAAGCAATACCCATTTCGGCCAGTAGGGGTAAAATGAGAGGTTGTGAAAGTTGTCCCCTGTCCTCCTCTACTGAATGACACTGGTTTGATGTCTCTGTCTCCCTGATGGACAAAGCTATTACAAAAAAAGAATGTAATTTTGACAAGCAATACTCATTTTGGCCAGTAGGGGTAAAAAGAGATGTTGTGAAAGTTGTCCCCTGTCCTCCTCTACTGAATGACACTGGTTTGATGTCTCTGTCTCCCTGATGGACAAAGCTATTACAAAAAAAGAATGTAATTTTGACAAGCAATACTCATTTTGGCCAGTAGGGGTAAAAAAGATGTTGTGAAAGTTGTCCCCTGTCCTCCTCTACTGAATGACACTGGTTTGATGTCTCTGTCTCCCTGATGGACAAAGCTATTACAAAAAAAGAATGTAATTTTGAAAAGCAATACCGATTTTGGCCAGTAGTGGTAAAAGAGATGTTGTGAAAGTTATCCCCTGTCCTCCTCTACTGAATGACACTGGTTTGATGTCTCTGTCTCCCTGATGGACAAAGCTATTACAAAAAAGAATGTAATTTTGAAAAGCAATACCGATTTCGGCCAGTAGGGGTAAAAGAGATGTTGTGAAAGTTATCCCCTGTCCTCCTCTACTGAATGACACGGGTTTGATGTCTCTGTCTCCCTGATGGACAATGCTATTACCAAAAAAGTATGTAATTTTGACAAGCAATACCGATTTCGGCCAGTAGGGGTAAAATGAGAGGTTGTGAAAGTTGTCCCCTGTCCTCCTCTACTGATTGAGACTGGTTTGATGTTTCTGTCTCCCTGATGGACAAGACTATTACAAAAAAAGAATGTAATTTTGACAAGCAATACCCATTTTGGCCAGTAGAGGTAAAATGAGAGGTTGTGAAAGTTGTCCCCTGTCCTCCTCTACTGAATGACACTGGTTTGATGTCTCTGTCTCCCTAATGGACAAAGCTATTACAAAAAAAGAATGTAATTTTGACAAGCAATACTCATTTTGGCCAGTAGGGGTAAAAAGAGATGTTGTGAAAGTTGTCCCCTGTCCTCCTCTACTGAATGACACTGGTTTGATGTCTCTGTCTCCCTGATGGACAAAGCTATTACAAAAAAAGAATGTAATTTTGACAAGCAATACCCATTTTGGACAGTAGGGGTAAAAGGAGATGTTGTGAAAGTTGTCCCCTGTCCTCCTCTACTGAATGATACTGGTTTGATGTCTCTGTCTCCCTA
Source organism: Xyrauchen texanus (assembly GCF_025860055.1). Taxonomy (NCBI): domain Eukaryota; kingdom Metazoa; phylum Chordata; class Actinopteri; order Cypriniformes; family Catostomidae; genus Xyrauchen; species Xyrauchen texanus. The sequence goes on from NW_026266345.1 coordinate 10,649, forward strand.
ATGGACAAGGCTATTACAAGAAAGAATGTTAATTTTGACTTGCAATACCGATTTCGGCCAGTAGGGGTAAAATAAGAGGTTGTGAAAGTTGTCCCCTGTCCTCCTCTACTGAATGACACGGGTTTGATGTCTCTGTCTCCCTGATTGACAATGCTATTACCAAAAAAGTATGTAATTTTGACAAGCAATACCCATTTTGGACAGTAGGGGTAAAAGGAGATGTTGTGAAAGTTGTCCCCTGTCCTCCTCTACTGAATGATACTGGTTTGATGTCTCTGTCTCCCTAATGGACAAGGCTATTACAAAAAAGAATGTTAATTTTGACTTGCAATACCGATTTCGGCCAGTAGGGGTAAAATGAGAGGTTGTGAAAGTTGTCCCCTGTCCTCCTCTACTGAATGACACTGGTTTGATGTCTCTGTCTCCCTGATGGACAAAGCTATTACAAAAAAATAATGTAATTTTGACAAGCAATACTCATTTTGGCCAGTAGGGGTAAAAAGAGATGTTGTGAAAGTTGTCCCCTGTCCTCCTCTACTGAATGACACTGGTTTGATGTCTCTGTCTCCCTGATGGACAAAGCTATTACAAAAAAAGAATGTAATTTTGACAAGCAATACCCATTTTGGACAGTAGGGGTAAAATGAGAGGTTGTGAAAGTTGTCCCCTGTCCTCCTCTACTGAATGACACTGGTTTGATGTCTCTGTCTCCCTAATGGACAAAGCTATTACAAAAAAGAATGTAATTTTGACAAGCAATACTCATTTTGGCCAGTAGGGGTAAAAAAGATGTTGTGAAAGTTGTCCCCTGTCCTCCTCTACTGAATGACACTGGTTTGATGTCTCTGTCTCCCTGATGGACAAAGCTATTACAAAAAAGAATGTAATTTTGAAAAGCAATACCGATTTCGGCCAGTAGTGGTAAAAAGAGATGTTGTGAAAGTTATCCCCTGTCCTCCTCTACTGAATGACACTGGTTTGATGTCTCTGTCTCCCTGATGGACAAAGCTATTACAAAAAAAGAATGTAATTTTGAAAAGCAATACCGATTTCGGCCAGTAGGGGTAAAAGAGATGTTGTGAAAGTTATCCCCTGTCCTCCTCTACTGAATGACACTGGTTTGATGTCTCTGTCTCCCTGATGGACAAAGCTATTACAAAAAAAGAATGTAATTTTGAAAAGCAATACCGATTTCGGCCAGTAGGGGTAAAAAGAGATGTTGTGAAAGTTGTCCCCTGTCCTCCTCTACTGAATGACACTGGTTTGATGTCTCTGTCTCCCTGATGGACAAAGCTATTACAAAAAAGAATGTAATTTTGACAAGCAATACCCATTTTGGCCAGTAGGGGTAAAAAGAGATGTTGTGAAAGTTGTCCCCTGTCCTCCTCTACTGAATGACACTGGTTTGATGTCTCTGTCTCCCTGATGGACAAAGCTATTACAAAAAAAGAATGTAATTTTGACAAGCAATACCCATTTTGGCCAGTAGGGGTAAAAAGAGATGTTGTGAAAGTTGTCCCCTGTCCTCCTCTACTGAATGACACTGGTTTGATGTCTCTGTCTCCCTGATGGACAAAGCTATTACAAAAAAAGAATGTAATTTTGACAAGCAATACCCATTTTGGACAGTAGGGGTAAAAGGAGATGTTGTGAAAGTTGTCCCCTGTCCTCCTCTACTGAATGATACTGGTTTGATGTCTCTGTCTCCCTAATGGACAAGGCTATTACAAGAAAGAATGTTAATTTTGACTTGCAATACCGATTTCGGCCAGTAGGGGTAAAATAAGAGGTTGTGAAAGTTGTCCCCTGTCCTCCTCTACTGAATGACACGGGTTTGATGTCTCTGTCTCCCTGATTGACAATGCTATTACAAAAAAAGAATGTAATTTTGACAAGCAATACCCATTTTGGCCAGTAGGGGTAAAAAGAGATGTTGTGAAAGTTGTCCCCTGTCCTCCTCTACTGAATGACACTGGTTTGATGTCTCTGTCTCCCTGATGGACAAAGCTATTACAAAAAAAGAATGTAATTTTGACAAGCAATACCCATTTTGGCCAGTAGGGGTAAAAAGAGATGTTGTGAAAGTTGTCCCCTGTCCTCCTCTACTGAATGACACTGGTTTGATGTCTCTGTCTCCCTGATGGACAAAGCTATTACAAAAAAAGAATGTAATTTTGACAAGCAATACCCATTTTGGACAGTAGGGGTAAAAGGAGATGTTGTGAAAGTTGTCCCCTGTCCTCCTCTACTGAATGATACTGGTTTGATGTCTCTGTCTCCCTAATGGACAAGGCTATTACAAGAAAGAATGTTAATTTTGACTTGCAATACCGATTTCGGCCAGTAGGGGTAAAATGAGAGGTTGTGAAAGTTGTCCCCTGTCCTCCTCTACTGAATGACACTGGGTTTGATGTCTCTGTCTCCCTGATGGACAAAGCTATTACAAAAAAAGAATGTAATTTTGACAAGCAATACCCATTTTGGCCAGTAGGGGTAAAAGAGATGTTGTGAAAGTTGTCCCCTGTCCTCCTCTACTGAATGACACTGGTTTGATGTCTCTGTCTCCCTGATGGACAAAGCTATTACAAAAAAAGAATGTAATTTTGACAAGCAATACCCATTTTGGCCAGTAGGGGTAAAAAGAGATGTTGTGAAAGTTGTCCCCTGTCCTCCTCTACTGAATGACACTGGTTTGATGTCTCTGTCTCCCTGATGGACAAAGCTATTACAAAAAAAGAATGTAATTTTGACAAGCAATACCCATTTTGGCCAGTAGGGGTAAAAATAGATGTTGTGAAAGTTGTCCCCTGTCCTCCTCTACTGAATGACACTGGTTTGATGTCTCTGTCTCCCTGATGGACAAAACTATTACAAAAAAAGTATGTAATTTTGACAAGCAATACCCATTTTGGACAGTAGGGGTAAAAGGAGATGTTGTGAAAGTTGTCCCCTGTCCTCCTCTACTGAATGATACTGGTTTGATGTCTCTGTCTCCCTAATGGACAAGGCTATTACAAAAAAGAATGTTAATTTTGACTTGCAATACCGATTTCGGCCAGTAGGGGTAAAATAAGAGGTTGTGAAAGTTCTCCCCTGTCCTCCTCTACTGAATGACACGGGTTTGATGTCTCTGTCTCCCTGATGGACAATGCTATTACCAAAAAAGTATGTAATTTTGACAAGCAATACCGATTTCGGCCAGTAGGGGTAAAATGAGAGGTTGTGAAAGTTGTCCCCTGTCCTCCTCTACTGATTGAGACTGGTTTGATGTTTCTGTCTCCCTGATGGACAAGACTATTACAAAAAAGAATGTAATTTTGACAAGCAATACCCATTTTGGCCAGTAGAGGTAAAATGAGAGGTTGTGAAAGTTGTCCCCTGTCCTCCTCTACTGAATGACACTGGTTTGATGTCTCTGTCTCCCTAATGGACAAAGCTATTACAAAAAAAGAATGTAATTTTGACAAGCAATACTCATTTTGGCCAGTAGGGGTAAAAGAGATGTTGTGAAAGTTGTCCCCTGTCCTCCTCTACTGAATGACACTGGTTTGATGTCTCTGTCTCCCTGATGGACAAAGCTATTACAAAAAAGAATGTAATTTTGACAAGCAATACCCATTTTGGACAGTAGGGGTAAAAGGAGATGTTGTGAAAGTTGTCCCCTGTCCTCCTCTACTGAATGATACTGGTTTGATGTCTCTGTCTCCCTAATGGACAAGGCTATTACAAGAAAGAATGTTAATTTTGACTTGCAATACCGATTTCGGCCAGTAGGGGTAAAATAAGAGGTTGTGAAAGTTGTCCCCTGTCCTCCTCTACTGAATGACACGGGTTTGATGTCTCTGTCTCCCTGATTGACAATGCTATTACCAAAAAAGTATGTAATTTTGACAAGCAATACCCATTTCGGCCAGTAGGGGTAAAATGAGAGGTTGTGAAAGTTGTCCCCTGTCCTCCTCTACTGAATGACACTGGTTTGATGTTTCTGTCTCCCTGATGGACAAGGCTATTACAAAAAAAGAATGTAATTTTGACAAGCAATACCCATTTCGGCCAGTAGGGGTAAAATGAGAGGTTGTGAAAGTTGTCCCCTGTCCTCCTCTACTGAATGACACTGGTTTGATGTCTCTGTCTCCCTGATGGACAAAGCTATTACAAAAAAAGAATGTAATTTTGACAAGCAATACTCATTTTGGCCAGTAGGGGTAAAAAGAGATGTTGTGAAAGTTGTCCCCTGTCCTCCTCTACTGAATGACACTGGTTTGATGTCTCTGTCTCCCTGATGGACAAAGCTATTACAAAAAAAGAATGTAATTTTGACAAGCAATACCCATTTTGGCCAGTAGGGGTAAAAGAGATGTTGTGAAAGTTGTCCCCTGTCCTCCTCTACTGAATGACACTGGTTTGATGTCTCTGTCTCCCTGATGGACAAAGCTATTACAAAAAAAGAATGTAATTTTGAAAAGCAATACCGATTTCGGCCAGTAGGGGTAAAAGAGATGTTGTGAAAGTTGTCCCCTGTCCTCCTCTACTGAATGACACTGGTTTGATGTCTCTGTCTCCCTGATGGACAAAGCTATTACAAAAAAAGAATGTAATTTTGAAAAGCAATACCGATTTCGGCCAGTAGGGGTAAAAGAGATGTTGTGAAAGTTGTCCCCTGTCCTCCTCTACTGAATGACACTGGTTTGATGTCTCTGTCTCCCTGATGGACAAAGCTATTACAAAAAAAGTATGTAATTTTGACTTGCAATACCGATTTCGGCCAGTAGGGGTAAAATGAGAGGTTGTGAAAGTTGTCCCCTGTCCTCCTCTACTGAATGAGACTGGTTTGATGTTTCTGTCTCCCTGATGGACAAGACTATTACAAAAAAAGAATGTAATTTTGACAAGCAATACCCATTTTGGCCAGTAGGGGTAAAATGAGAGGTTGTGAAAGTTGTCCCCTGTCCTCCTCTACTGAATGACACTGGTTTGATGTCTCTGTCTCCCTAATGGACAAAGCTATTACAAAAAAAGAATGTAATTTTGACAAGCAATACTCATTTTGGCCAGTAGGGGTAAAAGAGATGTTGTGAAAGTTGTCCCCTGTCCTCCTCTACTGAATGACACTGGTTTGATGTCTCTGTCTCCCTGATGGACAAAGCTATTACAAAAAAAGAATGTAATTTTGACAAGCAATACCCATTTTGGACAGTAGGGGTAAAAGGAGATGTTGTGAAAGTTGTCCCCTGTCCTCCTCTACTGAATGATACTGGTTTGATGTCTCTGTCTCCCTAATGGACAAGGCTATTACAAGAAAGAATGTTAATTTTGACTTGCAATACCGATTTCGGCCAGTAGGGGTAAAATAGAGAGGTTGTGAAAGTTGTCCCCTGTCCTCCTCTACTGAATGACACTGGTTTGATGTCTCTGTCTCCCTGATGGACAATGCTATTACCAAAAAAGTATGTAATTTTGACAAGCAATACCCATTTTGGACAGTAGGGGTAAAAGGAGATGTTGTGAAAGTTGTCCCCTGTCCTCCTCTACTGAATGATACTGGTTTGATGTCTCTGTCTCCCTAATGGACAAGGCTATTACAAAAAAGAATGTTAATTTTGACTTGCAATACCGATTTCGGCCAGTAGGGGTAAAATGAGAGGTTGTGAAAGTTGTCCCCTGTCCTCCTCTACTGAATGACACTGGTTTGATGTCTCTGTCTCCCTGATGGACAAAGCTATTACAAAAAAAGAATGTAATTTTGACAAGCAATACTCATTTTGGCCAGTAGGGGTAAAAAGAGATGTTGTGAAAGTTGTCCCCTGTCCTCCTCTACTGAATGACACTGGTTTGATGTCTCTGTCTCCCTGATGGACAAAGCTATTACAAAAAAAGAATGTAATTTTGACAAGCAATACCCATTTTGGCGAGTAGGGGTAAAATGAGAGGTTGTGAAAGTTGTCCCCTGTCCTCCTCTACTGAATGACACTGGTTTGATGTCTCTGTCTCCCTGATGGACAAAGCTATTACAAAAAAAGAATGTAATTTTGACAAGCAATACCCATTTTGGCCAGTAGGGGTAAAATGAGATGTTGTGAAAGTTGTCCCCTGTCCTCCTCTACTGAATGACACTGGTTTGATGTCTCTGTCTCCCTGATGGACAAAGCTATTACAAAAAAAGAATGTAATTTTGACAAGCAATACCGATTTTGGCCAGTAGGGGTAAAAAGAGATGTTGTGAAAGTTGTCCCCTGTCCTCCTCTACTGAATGACACTGGTTTGATGTCTCTGTCTCCCTGATGGACAAAGCTATTACAAAAAAAGAATGTAATTTTGAAAAGCAATACCGATTTCGGCCAGTAGGGGTAAAAAGAGATGTTGTGAAAGTTGTCCCCTGTCCTCCTCTACTGAATGACACTGGTTTGATGTCTCTGTCTCCCTGATGGACAAAGCTATTACAAAAAAAGAATGTAATTTTGACAAGCAATACCCATTTTGGCCAGTAGGGGTAAAAAGAGATGTTGTGAAAGTTGTCCCCTGTCCTCCTCTACTGAATGACACTGGTTTGATGTCTCTGTCTCCCTGATGGACAAAGCTATTACAAAAAAAGAATGTAATTTTGACAAGCAATACCCATTTTGGCCAGTAGGGGTAAAAAGAGATGTTGTGAAAGTTGTCCCCTGTCCTCCTCTACTGAATGACACTGGTTTGATGTCTCTGTCTCCCTGATGGACAAAGCTATTACAAAAAAAGAATGTAATTTTGACAAGCAATACCCATTTTGGCCAGTAGGGGTAAAAAGAGATGTTGTGAAAGTTGTCCCCTGTCCTCCTCTACTGAATGACACTGGTTTGATGTCTCTGTCTCCCTGATGGACAAAGCTATTACAAAAAAGAATGTAATTTTGACAAGCAATACCGATTTCGGCCAGTAGGGGTAAAATGAGATGTTGTGAAAGTTGTCCCCTGTCCTCCTCTACTGAATGACACTGGTTTGATGTCTCTGTCTCCCTGATGGACAAAGCTATTACAAAAAAGAATGTAATTTTGACAAGCAATACCCATTTTGGCCAGTAGGGGTAAAATGAGAGGTTGTGAAAGTTGTCCCCTGTCCTCCTCTACTGAATGACACTGGTTTGATGTCTCTGTCTCCCTGATGGACAAAGCTATTACAAAAAAGAATGTAATTTTGACAAGCAATACCCATTTTGGACAGTAGGGGTAAAAGGAGATGTTGTGAAAGTTGTCCCCTGTCCTCCTCTACTGAATGACACTGGTTTGATGTCTCTGTCTCCCTGATGGACAAAGCTATTACAAAAAAAGAATGTAATTTTGAAAAGCAATACCGATTTCGGCCAGTAGGGGTAAAATGAGAGGTTGTGAAAGTTGTCCCCTGTCCTCCTCTACTGAATGACACTGGTTTGATGTCTCTGTCTCCCTGATGGACAATGCTATTACAAAAAAAGAATGTTAATTTTGACTTGCAATACCGATTTCGGCCAGTAGGGGTAAAATGAGAGGTTGTGAAAGTTGTCCCCTGTCCTCCTCTACTGAATGACACTGGTTTGATGTCTCTGTCTCCCTGATGGACAAAGCTATTACAAAAAAAGAATGTAATTTTGACAAGCAATACCCATTTTGGCCAGTAGGGGTAAAATGAGAGGTTGTGAAAGTTGTCCCCTGTCCTCCTCTACTGAATGACACTGGTTTGATGTCTCTGTCTCCCTGATGGACAAAGCTATTACAAAAAAAGAATGTAATTTTGACTTGCAATACCGATTTCGGCCAGTAGGGGTAAAATGAGAGGTTGTGAAAGTTGTCCCCTGTCCTCCTCTACTGAATGACACTGGTTTGATGTCTCTGTCTCCCTGATGGACAAAGCTATTACAAAAAAGAATGTAATTTTGACAAGCAATACCCATTTTGGCCAGTAGGGGTAAAATGAGATGTTGTGAAAGTTGTCCCCTGTCCTCCTCTACTGAATGACACTGGTTTGATGTCTCTGTCTCCCTGATGGACAAAGCTATTACAAAAAAGAATGTAATTTTGAAAAGCAATACCGATTTCGGCCAGTAGGGGTAAAATGAGATGTTGTGAAAGTTGTCCCCTGTCCTCCTCTACTGAATGACACTGGTTTGATGTCTCTGTCTCCCTGATGGACAAAGCTATTACAAAAAAAGAATGTAATTTTGACAAGCAATACCGATTTCGGCCAGTAGGGGTAAAATGAGAGGTTGTGAAAGTTGTCCCCTGTCCTCCTCTACTGAATGACACTGGTTTGATGTCTCTGTCTCCCTGATGGACAAAGCTATTACAAAAAAAGAATGTAATTTTGACAAGCAATACCGATTTCGGCCAGTAGGGGTAAAATGAGAGGTTGTGAAAGTTGTCCCCTGTCCTCCTCTACTGAATGACACTGGTTTGATGTCTCTGTCTCCCTGATGGACAAAGCTATTACAAAAAAGAATGTAATTTTGACAAGCAATACCGATTTCGGCCAGTAGGGGTAAAATGAGAGGTTGTGAAAGTTGTCCCCTGTCCTCCTCTACTGAATGACACTGGTTTGATGTCTCTGTCTCCCTGATGGACAATGCTATTACAAAAAAAGAATGTAATTTTGACAAGCAATACCCATTTTGGCCAGTAGGGGTAAAATGAGATGTTGTGAAAGTTGTCCCCTGTCCTCCTCTACTGAATGACACTGGTTTGATGTCTCTGTCTCCCTGATGGACAAAGCTATTACAAAAAAAGAATGTAATTTTGACAAGCAATACCCATTTCGGCCAGTAGGGGTAAAATGAGAGGTTGTGAAAGTTGTCCCCTGTCCTCCTCTACTGAATGACACTGGTTTGATGTCTCTGTCTCCCTGATGGACAAGGCTATTACAAAAAAGAATGTTAATTTTGACTTGCAATACCGATTTCGGCCAGTAGGGGTAAAATGAGAGGTTGTGAAAGTTGTCCCCTGTCCTCCTCTACTGAATGACACTGGTTTGATGTCTCTGTCTCCCTGATGGACAAAGCTATTACAAAAAAAGAATGTAATTTTGACAAGCAATACCGATTTCGGCCAGTAGGGGTAAAAGGAGATGTTGTGAAATTTGTCCCCTGTCCTCCTCTACTGAATGAAACTGGTTTGATGTCTCTGTCTCCCTAATGGACAAGGCTATTACAAAAAAAGAATGTTAATTTTGACAAGCAATACCGATTTCAGCCAGTAGGGGTAATATGAGAGGTTGTGAAAGTTGTCCCCTGTCCTCCTCTACTGAATGACACTGGTTTGATGTCTCTGTCTCCCTGATGGACAAAACTTTTACAAAAAAGAATGTAATTTTGACAAGCAATACCCATTTTGGACAGTAGGGGTAAAAGGAGATGTTGTGAAAGTTGTCCCCTGTCCTCCTCTACTGAATGACACTGGTTTGATGTCTCTGTCTCCCTGATGGACAAAGCTATTACAAAAAAAGAATGTAATTTTGAAAAGCAATACCGATTTCGGCCAGTAGGGGTAAAATGAGAGGTTGTGAAAGTTGTCCCCTGTCCTCCTCTACTGAATGACACTGGTTTGATGTCTCTGTCTCCCTGATGGACAAAGCTATTACAAAAAATGAATGTAATTTTGACAAGCAATACCGATTTCGGCCAGTAGGGGTAATATGAGAGGTTGTGAAAGTTGTCCCCTGTCCTCCTCTACTGAATGACACTGGTTTGATGTCTCTGTCTCCCTGATGGACAAAACTATTACAAAAAAGAATGTAATTTTGACAAGCAATACCCATTTCGGCCAGTAGGGGTAAAATGAGATGTTGTGAAAGTTGTCCCCTGTCCTCCTCTACTGAATGACACTGGTTTGATGTCTCTGTCTCCCTGATGGACAAAGCTATTACAAAAAAAGAATGTAATTTTGAAAAGCAATACCGATTTCGGCCAGTAGGGGTAAAATGAGAGGTTGTGAATGTTGTCCCCTGTCCTCCTCTACTGAATGACATTGGTTTGATGTCTCTGTATCCCTGATGGACAATGCTATTAATAAAATTGATGTTAATTTTGACTTGCAATACCGATTTCGGCCAGTAGGGGTAAATTGAGAGGTTGTGAAAGTTGTCTCCTGTCCTCCTCTACTGAATGACACTGGTTTGATGTCTCTGTGTCCCTGATGGACAAAGCTATTACAAAAAAAGAATGTAATTTTGACAAGCAATAACGATTTCGGCCAATAGGGGTAAATTGAGAGGTTGTGAAAGTTGTCCCCTGTCCTCCTCTACTGAATGAGACTGGTTTGATGTCTCTGTCTCCCTGATGGACAAAGCTATTACAAAAAAAGAATGTAATTTTGACTTGCAATACCGATTTCGGCCAGTAGAGGTAAAATGAGAGGTTGTGAAAGTTGTCCCCTGTCCTCCTCTACAGAATGACACTGGTTTGATGTCTCTGTGTCCCTGATGGACAATGCTATTAATAAAATTGATGTTAATTTTGACTTGCAATACCCATTTTGGCAAGTAGGGGTAAATTGAGAGGTTTTGAAAGTTGTCCCCTGTCCTCCTCTACTGAATGACACTGGTTTGATGTCTCTGTCTCCCTGATGGACAAAGCTATTACAAAAAAAGAATGTAATTTTGAAAAGCAATACCGATTTCGGCCAGTAGGGGTAAAATGAGAGGTTGTGAAAGTTGTCCCCTGTCCTCCTCTACTGAATGACACTGGTTTGATGTCTCTGTCTCCCTGATGGACAAAGCTATTACAAAAAAAGAATGTAATTTTGAAAAGCAATACCGATTTCGGCCAGTAGGGGTAAAATGAGAGGTTGTGAAAGTTGTCCCCTGTCCTCCTCTACTGAATGACACTGGTTTGATGTCTCTGTATCCCTGATGGACAATGCTATTACAAAAAAAGAATGTAATTTTGACTTGTAATACCGATTTCGGCCAGTAGGGGTAAAAAGAGATGTTGTGAAAGTTGTCCCCTGTCCTCCTCTACTGAATGACACTGGTTTGATGTCTCTGTCTCCCTGATGGACAAAACTATTACAAAAACAGAATGTAATTTTGAAAAGCAATCCCGATTTCGGCCAGTAGGGGTAAAATGAGAGGTTGTGAAAGTTGTCCCCTGTACTCCTCTACTGAATGACACTGGTTTGATGTCTCTGTCTCCCTGATGGACAAATCTATTACAAAAAAGAATGTAATTTTGAAAAGCAATACCGATTTCGGCCAGTAGGGGTAAAATGAGATGTTGTGAAAGTTGTCCCCTGTCCTTCTCTACTGAATGACACTGGTTTGATGTCTCTGTCTCCCTGATGGACAATAGCTATTACAAAGAATGAATGTTAATTTTGACTTGCAATGCCGATTTCGGCCAGTGGGGATAAAATGAGAGGTTTTGAAAGTTGTCCCCTGTCCTCCTCTACAGAATGACACTGGTTTGATGTCTCTGTGTCCCTGATGGACAATGCTATTAATAAAATTAATATTAATTTTGACTTGCAATGCCGATTTCGGCCAGTGGGGATAAAATGAGAGGTTTTGAAAGTTGTCCCCTGTCCTCCTCTACTGAATGATACTGGTTTGATGTCTCTGTCTCCCTAATGGACAAGGCTATTACAAAAAAAGTATGTTAATTTTGACTTGCAATACCGATATCGGCCAGTAGGGGTAAAATGAGAGGTTGTGAAAGTTGTCTCCTGTCCTCTACTGAATGACACTGGTTTGATGTCTCTGTCTCCCTGATGGACAAAACTATTACAAAAAAAGAATGTAATTTTGACAAGCAATACCCATTTTGGACAGTAGGGGTAAAAGGAGATGTTGTGAAAGTTGTCCCCTGTCCTCCTCTACTGAATGACACTGGTTTGATGTCTCTGTCTCCCTGATGGACAAAGCTATTACAAAAAAAGAATGTAATTTTGAAAAGCAATACCGATTTCGGCCAGTAGGGGTAAAATGAGAGGTGCTGAAAGTTGTCCCCTGTCCTCCTCTACTGAATGACACTGGTTTGATGTCTCTGTCTCCCTGATGGACAATGCTATTACCAAAAAAGTATGTAATTTTGACAAGCAATACCCATTTCGGCCAGTAGGGGTAAAATGAGAGGTTGTGAAAGTTGTCCCCTGTCCTCCTCTACTGAATGACACTGGTTTGATGTCCCTGTATCCCTGATGGACAATACTATTAAAAGAATTAATGTTAATTTTGACTTGCAATGCCGATTTCGGCCAGTAGGGATAAAATGAGAGGTTGTGAAATTTGTCCCCTGTCCTCCTCTACAGAATGACACTGGTTTGATGTCTCTGTGTCCCTGATGGACAATGCTATTAATAAAAATAATATTAATTTTGACTTGCAATACCGATTTCGGCCAGTAGGGGTAAAATGAGAGGTTGTGAAAGTTGTCCCCTGTCCTCCTCTACTGAATGACACTGGTTTGATGTCTCTGTCTCCCTGATGGACAAAGCTATTACAAAAAAAGAATGTAATTTTGAAAAGCAATACCCATTTTGGCCAGTAGGGGTAAAAAGAGATGTTGTGAAAGTTGTCCCCTGTCCTCCTCTACTGAATGACACTGGTTTGATGTCTCTGTCTCCCTGATGGACAAAGCTATTACAAAAAAAGAATGTAATTTTGACAAGCAATACCCATTTTGCCAAGTAGGGGTAAAAAGAGATGTTGTGAAAGTTGTCCCCTGTCCTCCTCTACTGAATGACACTGGTTTGATGTCTCTGTCTCCCTGATGGACAAAGCTATTACAAAAAAAAGAATGTAATTTTGACAAGCAATACCCATTTTGGACAGTAGGGGTAAAAGGAGATGTTGTGAAAGTTGTCCCCTGTCCTCCTCTACTGAATGAGACTGGTTTGATGTCTCTGTCTCCCTGATGGACAAAGCTATTACAAGAAAATAATGTAATTTTGAAAAGCAATACCGATTTCGGCCAGTAGGGGTAAAATGAGAGGTTGTGAAAGTTGTCCCCTGTCCTCCTCTACTGAATGAAACTGGTTTGATGTCTCTGTCTCCCTAATGGACAAGGCTATTACAAAAAAAGTATGTTAATTTTGACTTGCAATACCGATATCGGCCAGTAGGGGTAAAATGAGAGGTTGTGAAAGTTGTCTCCTGTCCTCTACTGAATGACACTGGTTTGATGTCTCTGTCTCCCTGATGGACAAAACTATTACAAAAAAAGAATGTAATTTTGACAAGCAATACCCATTTTGGACAGTAGGGGTAAAAGGAGATGTTGTGAAAGTTGTCCCCTGTCCTCCTCTACTGAATGACACTGGTTTGATGTCTCTGTCTCCCTGATGGACAAAGCTATTACAAAAAAAGAATGTAATTTTGAAAAGCAATACCGATTTCGGCCAGTAGGGGTAAAATGAGAGGTTCTGAAAGTTGTCCCCTGTCCTCCTCTACTGAATGACACTGGTTTGATGTCTCTGTCTCCCTGATGGACAATGCTATTACCAAAAAAGTATGTAATTTTGACAAGCAATACCCATTTCGGTCAGTAGGGGTAAAATGAGAGGTTGTGAAAGTTGTCCCCTGTCCTCCTCTACTGAATGACACTGGTTTGATGTCCCTGTATCCCTGATGGACAATACTATTAAAAGAATTAATGTTAATTTTGACTTGCAATGCCGATTTCGGCCAGTAGGGATAAAATGAGAGGTTGTGAAATTTGTCCCCTGTCCTCCTCTACAGAATGACACTGGTTTGATGTCTCTGTGTCCCTGATGGACAATGCTATTAATAAAATTAATATTAATTTTGACTTGCAATACCGATTTCGGCCAGTAGGGGTAAAATGAGAGGTTGTGAAAGTTGTCCCCTGTCCTCCTCTACTGAATGACACTGGTTTGATGTCTCTGTCTCCCTGATGGACAAAGCTATTACAAAAAAAGAATGTAATTTTGACAAGCAATACCCATTTTGCCAAGTAGGGGTAAAAAGAGATGTTGTGAAAATAGTCCCCTGTCCTTCTCTACTGAATGACACTGGTTTGATGTCTCAGTCTCCCTGATGGACAATACTATTAAAAGAATTAATGTTAATTTTGACTTGCAATGCCGATTTCGGCCAGTGGGGATAAAATGAGAGGTTTTGAAAGTTGTCCCCTGTCCTCCTCTACAGAATGACACTGGTTTGATGTCTCTGTGTCCCTGATGGACAATGCTATTAATAAAATTAATATTAATTTTGACTTGCAATACCGATTTCGGCCAGTAGGGGTAAAATGAGAGGTTGTGAAAGTTGTCCCCTGTCCTCCTCTACTGAATGACACTGGTTTGATGTCTCTGTCTCCCTGATGGACAAAGCTATTACAAAAAAGAATGTAATTTTGAAAAGCAATACCCATTTTGGCCAGTAGGGGTAAAAAGAGATGTTGTGAAAGTTGTCCCCTGTCCTCCTCTACTGAATGACACTGGTTTGATGTCTCTGTCTCCCTGATGGACAAAGCTATTACAAAAAAAAGAATGTAATGTTTACAAGCAATACCCATTTTGGACAGTAGGGGTAAAATGAGAGGTTGTGAAAGTTGTCCCCTGTCCTCCTCTACTGAATGAAACTGGTTTGATGTCTCTGTCTCCCTAATGGACAAGGCTATTACAAAAAAAGAATGTTAATTTTGACTTGCAATACCGATTTCGGCCAGTAGGGGTAAAATGAGAGGTTGTGAAAGTTGTCCCCTGTCCTCCTCTACTGAATGAAACTGGTTTGATGTCTCTGTCTCCCTAATGGACAAGGCTATTACCAAAAAAGTATGTAATTTTGACAAGCAATACCCATTTCGGCCAGTAGGGGTAAAATGAGAGGTTGTGAAAGTTGTCCCCTGTCCTCCTCTACTGAATGACACTGGTTTGATGTCTCTGTCTCCCTGATGGACAAAGCTATTACAAAAAAAGTATGTAATTTTGAAAAGCAATACCCATTTTGGCCAGTAGGGGTAAAAAGAGATGTTGTGAAAGTTGTCCCCTGTCCTCCTCTACTGAATGACACTGGTTTGATGTCTCTGTCTCCCTGATGGACAAAGCTATTACAAAAAAAGAATGTAATTTTGACAAGCAATACCCATTTTGCCAAGTAGGGGTAAAAAGAGATGTTGTGAAAGTTGTCCCCTGTCCTTCTCTACTGAATGACACTGGTTTGATGTCTCAGTCTCCCTGATGGACAATACTATTAAAAGAATTAATGTTAATTTTGACTTGCAATGCCGATTTCGGCCAGTGCGGATAAAATGAGAGGTTTTGAAAGTTGTCCCCTGTCCTCCTCTACAGAATGACACTGGTTTGATGTCTCTGTGTCCCTGATGGACAATGCTATTAATAAAATTAATATTAATTTTGACTTGCAATACCGATTTCGGCCAGTAGGGGTAAAATGAGAGGTTGTGAAAGTTGTCCCCTGTCCTCCTCTACTGAATGACACTGGTTTGATGTCTCTGTCTCCCTGATGGACAAAGCTATTACAAGAAAATAATGTAATTTTGAAAAGCAATACCGATTTCGGCCAGTAGGGGTAAAATGAGAGGTTGTGAAAGTTGTCCCCTGTCCTCCTCTACTGAATGAAACTGGTTTGATGTCTCTGTCTCCCTAATGGACAAGGCTATTACAAAAAAAGAATGTTAATTTTGACTTGCAATACCGATTTCGGCCAGTAGGGGTAAAATGAGAGGTTGTGAAAGTTGTCCCCTGTCCTCCTCTACTGAATGACACTGGTTTGATATTTCTGTCTCCCTGATGGACAAAGCTATTACAAAAAATAATGTAATTTTGAAAAGCAATACCGATTCCGGCCAGTAGGGGTAAAAAGAGATGTTGTGAAAGTTGTCCCCTGTCCTCCTCTACTGAATGACACTGGTTTGATGTCTCTGTCTCCCTGATGGACAAAGCTATTACAAAAAAAGAATGTAATTTTGACAAGCAATACCCATTTTGGACAGTAGGGGTAAAAGGAGATGTTGTGAAAGTTGTCCCCTGTCCTCCTCTACTGAATGAGACTGGTTTGATGTCTCTGTCTCCCTGATGGACAAAGCTATTACAAGAAAATAATGTAATTTTGAAAAGCAATACCGATTTCGGCCAGTAGGGGTAAAATGAGAGTTTGTGAAAGTTGTCCCCTGTCCTCCTCTACTGAATGAAACTGGTTTGATGTCTCTGTCTCCCTAATGGACAAGGCTATTACAAAAAAAGTATGTTAATTTTGACTTGCAATACCGATATCGGCCAGTAGGGGTAAAATGAGAGGTTGTGAAAGTTGTCTCCTGTCCTCTACTGAATGACACTGGTTTGATGTCTCTGTCTCCCTGATGGACAAAACTTTTACAAAAAAGAATGTAATTTTGACAAGCAATACCCATTTTGGACAGTAGGGGTAAAAGGAGATGTTGTGAAAGTTGTCCCCTGTCCTCCTCTACTGAATGACACTGGTTTGATGTCTCTGTCTCCCTGATGGACAAAGCTATTACAAAAAAAGAATGTAATTTTGAAAAGCAATACCGATTTCGGCCAGTAGGGGTAAAATGAGAGGTTCTGAAAGTTGTCCCCTGTCCTCCTCTACTGAATGACACTGGTTTGATGTCTCTGTCTCCCTGATGGACAATGCTATTACCAAAAAAGTATGTAATTTTGACAAGCAATACCCATTTCGGCCAGTAGGGGTAAAATGAGAGGTTGTGAAAGTTGTCCCCTGTCCTCCTCTACTGAATGACACTGGTTTGATGTCCCTGTATCCCTGATGGACAATACTATTAAAAGAATTAATGTTAATTTTGACTTGCAATGCCGATTTCGGCCAGTAGGGATAAAATGAGAGGTTGTGAAATTTGTCCCCTGTCCTCCTCTACAGAATGACACTGGTTTGATGTCTCTGTGTCCCTGATGGACAATGCTAATAATAAAATTAATATTAATTTTGACTTGCAATACCGATTTCGGCCAGTAGGGGTAAAATGAGAGGTTGTGAAAGTTGTCCCCTGTCCTCCTCTACTGAATGACACTGGTTTGATGTCTCTGTCTCCCTGATGGACAAAGCTATTACAAAAAAAGAATGTAATTTTGACAAGCAATACCCATTTTGCCAAGTAGGGGTAAAAGAGATGTTGTGAAAGTTGTCCCCTGTCCTTCTCTACTGAATGACACTGGTTTGATGTCTCAGTCTCCCTGATGGACAATACTATTAAAAGAATTAATGTTAATTTTGACTTGCAATGCCGATTTCGGCCAGTGGGGATAAAATGAGAGGTTTTGAAAGTTGTCCCCTGTCCTCCTCTACAGAATGACACTGGTTTGATGTCTCTGTGTCCCTGATGGACAATGCTATTAATAAAATTAATATTAATTTTGACTTGCAATACCGATTTCGGCCAGTAGGGGTAAAATGAGAGGTTGTGAAAGTTGTCCCCTGTCCTCCTCTACTGAATGACACTGGTTTGATGTCTCTGTCTCCCTGATGGACAAAGCTATTACAAAAAAAAGAATGTAATGTTGACAAGCAATACCCATTTTGGACAGTAGGGGTAAAATGAGAGGTTGTGAAAGTTGTCCCCTGTCCTCCTCTACTGAATGAAACTGGTTTGATGTCTCTGTCTCCCTAATGGACAAGGCTATTACAAAAAAAGAATGTTAATTTTGACTTGCAATACCGATTTCGGCCAGTAGGGGTAAAATGAGAGGTTGTGAAAGTTGTCCCCTGTCCTCCTCTACTGAATGAAACTGGTTTGATGTCTCTGTCTCCCTAATGGACAAGGCTATTACCAAAAAAGTATGTAATTTTGACAAGCAATACCCATTTCGGCCAGTAGGGGTAAAATGAGAGGTTGTGAAAGTTGTCCCCTGTCCTGCTCTACTGAATGACACTGGTTTGATGTCCCTGTATCCCTGATGGACAATGCTATTACAAAAAAAGAATGTAATTTTGACTTGTAATACCGATTTCGGCCAGTAGGGGTAAAAAGAGATGTTGTGAAAGTTGTCCCCTGTCCTCCTCTACTGAATGACACTGGTTTGATGTCTCAGTCTCCCTGATGGACAATACTATTAAAAGAATTAATGTTAATTTTGACTTGCAATGCCGATTTCGGCCAGTAGGGATAAAATGAGAGGTTGTGAAAGTTGTCCCCTGTCCTCCTCTACTGAATGAGACTGGTTTGATGTCTCTGTCTCCCTGATGGACAAAGCTATTACAAGAAAATAATGTAATTTTGAAAAGCAATACCGATTTCGGCCAGTAGGGGTAAAATGAGAGTTTGTGAAAGTTGTCCCCTGTCCTCCTCTACTGAATGAAACTGGTTTGATGTCTCTGTCTCCCTAATGGACAAGGCTATTACAAAAAAAGTATGTTAATTTTGACTTGCAATACCGATATCGGCCAGTAGGGGTAAAATGAGAGGTTGTGAAAGTTGTCTCCTGTCCTCTACTGAATGACACTGGTTTGATGTCTCTGTCTCCCTGATGGACAAAGCTATTACAAAAAAAGAATGTAATTTTGACAAGCAATACCCATTTTGCCAAGTAGGGGTAAAAAGAGATGTTGTGAAAGTTGTCCCCTGTCCTTCTCTACTGAATGACACTGGTTTGATGTCTCTGTCTCCCTGATGGACAAAGCTATTACAAAAAAAATAATGTAATGTTGACAAGCAATACCCATTTTGGACAGTAGGGGTAAAATGAGAGGTTGTGAAAGTTGTCCCCTGTCCTCCTCTACTGAATGAAACTGGTTTGATGTCTCTGTCTCCCTAATGGACAAGGCTATTACAAAAAAAGAATGTTAATTTTGACTTGCAATACCGATTTCGGCCAGTAGGGGTAAAATGAGATGTTGTGAAAGTTGTCCCCTGTCCTCCTCTACTGAATGACACTGGTTTGATGTATCTGTCTCCCTGATGGACAAAACTATTACAAAGAAAGAATGTAATTTTGACAAGCAATACCCATTTTGGACAGTAGGCGTAAAAGGAGATGTTGTGAAAGTTGTCCCCTGTCCTCCTCTACTGAATGACACTGGTTTGATATTTCTGTCTCCCTGATGGACAAAGCTATTACAAAAAAAGAATGTAATTTTGAAAAGCAATACCGATTTCGGCCAGTAGGGGTAAAAAGAGATGTTGTGAAAGTTGTCCCCTGTCCTCCTCTACTGAATGACACTGGTTTGATGTCTCTGTCTCCCTGATGGACAAAGCTATTACAAAAAAAAGAATGTAATTTTGACAAGCAATACCCATTTTGGACAGTAGGGGTAAAAGGAGAGGTTGTGAAAGTTGTCCCCTGTCCTCCTCTACTGAATGATACTGGTTTGATGTCTCTGTCTCCCTGATGGACAAAGCTATTACAAGAAAATAATGTAATTTTGAAAAGCAATACCGATTTCGGCCAGTAGGGGTAAAATGAGAGGTTGTGAAAGTTGTCCCCTGTCCTCCTCTACTGAATGAAACTGGTTTGATGTCTCTGTCTCCCTAATGGACAAGGCTATTACAAAAAAAGAATGTTAATTTTGACTTGCAATACCGATTTCGGCCAGTAGGGGTAAAATGAGAGGTTGTGAAAGTTGTCCCCTGTCCTCCTCTACTGAATGACACTGGTTTGATGTCTCTGTCTCCCTGATGGACAAAGCTATTACAAGAAAATAATGTAATTTTGAAAAGCAATACCGATTTCGGCCAGTAGGGGTAAAATGAGAGGTTGTGAAAGTTGTCCCCTGTCCTCCTCTACTGAATGAAACTGGTTTGATGTCTCTGTCTCCCTAATGGACAAGGCTATTACAAAAAAAGAATGTTAATTTTGACTTGCAATACCGATTTCGGCCAGTAGGGGTAAAATGAGAGGTTGTGAAAGTTGTCCCCTGTCCTCCTCTACTGAATGACACTGGTTTGATGTCTCTGTCTCCCTGATGGACAAAACTTTTACAAAAAAGAATGTAATTTTGACAAGCAATACCCATTTTGGACAGTAGGGGTAAAAGGAGATGTTGTGAAAGTTGTCCCCTGTCCTCCTCTACTGAATGACACTGGTTTGATGTCTCTGTCTCCCTGATGGACAAAGCTATTACAAAAAAAGAATGTAATTTTGACAAGCAATACCCATTTTGCCAAGTAGGGGTAAAAAGAGATGTTGTGAAAGTTGTCCCCTGTCCTTCTCTACTGAATGACACTGGTTTGATGTCTCTGTCTCCCTGATGGACAAAGCTATTACAAAAAAAATAATGTAATGTTGACAAGCAATACCCATTTTGGACAGTAGGGGTAAAATGAGAGGTTGTGAAAGTTGTCCCCTGTCCTCCTCTACTGAATGAAACTGGTTTGATGTCTCTGTCTCCCTAATGGACAAGGCTATTACAAAAAAGAATGTTAATTTTGACTTGCAATACCGATTTCGGCCAGTAGGGGTAAAATGAGATGTTGTGAAAGTTGTCCCCTGTCCTCCTCTACTGAATGACACTGGTTTGATGTATCTGTCTCCCTGATGGACAAAACTATTACAAAGAAAGAATGTAATTTTGACAAGCAATACCCATTTTGGACAGTAGGCGTAAAAGGAGATGTTGTGAAAGTTGTCCCCTGTCCTCCTCTACTGAATGACACTGGTTTGATGTCTCTGTCTCCCTGATGGACAAAGCTATTACAAAAAAAGAATGTAATTTTGAAAAGCAATACCGATTTCGGCCAGTAGGGGTAAAAAGAGATGTTGTGAAAGTTGTCCCTTGTCCTCCTCTACTGAATGACACTGGTTTGATGTCTCTGTCTCCCTGATGGAGAAAGCTATTACAAAAAAAGAATGTAATTTTGACAAGCAATACCCATTTTGGACAGTAGGGGTAAAAGGAGATGTTGTGAAAGTTGTCCCCTGTCCTCCTCTACTGAATGATACTGGTTTGATGTCTCTGTCTCCCTGATGGACAAAGCTATTACAAGAAAATAATGTAATTTTGAAAAGCAATACCGATTTCGGCCAGTAGGGGTAAAATGAGATGTTGTGAAAGTTGTCCCCTGTCCTCCTCTACTGAATGAAACTGGTTTGATGTCTCTGTCTCCCTAATGGACAAGGCTATTACAAAAAAAGAATGTTAATTTTGACTTGCAATACCGATTTCGGCCAGTAGGGGTAAAATGAGAGGTTGTGAAAGTTGTCCCCTGTCCTCCTCTACTGAATGACACTGGTTTGATGTCTCTGTCTCCCTGATGGACAAAGCTATTACAAGAAAATAATGTAATTTTGAAAAGCAATACCGATTTCGGCCAGTAGGGGTAAAATGAGAGGTTGTGAAAGTTGTCCCCTGTCCTCCTCTACTGAATGAAACTGGTTTGATGTCTCTGTCTCCCTAATGGACAAGGCTATTACAAAAAAAGAATGTTAATTTTGACTTGCAATACCGATTTCGGCCAGTAGGGGTAAAATGAGAGGTTGTGAAAGTTGTCCCCTGTCCTCCTCTACTGAATGACACTGGTTTGATGTCTCTGTCTCCCTGATGGACAAAACTATTACAAAAAAGAATGTAATTTTGACAAGCAATACCCATTTTGGACAGTAGGGGTAAAAGGAGATGTTGTGAAAGTTGTCCCCTGTCCTCCTCTACTGAATGACACTGGTTTGATATTTCTGTCTCCCTGATGGACAAAGCTATTACAAAAAATAATGTAATTTTGAAAAGCAATACCGATTCCGGCCAGTAGGGGTAAAAAGAGATGTTGTGAAAGTTGTCCCCTGTCCTCCTCTACTGAATGAAACTGGTTTGATGTCTCTGTCTCCCTAATGGACAAGGCTATTACAAAAAAAGAATGTTAATTTTGACTTGCAATACCGATTTCGGCCAGTAGGGGTAAAATGAGATGTTGTGAAAGTTGTCCCCTGTCCTCCTCTACTGAATGACACTGGTTTGATGTATCTGTCTCCCTGATGGACAAAACTATTACAAAGAAAGAATGTAATTTTGACAAGCAATACCCATTTTGGACAGTAGGCGTAAAAGGAGATGTTGTGAAAGTTGTCCCCTGTCCTCCTCTACTGAATGACACTGGTTTGATATTTCTGTCTCCCTGATGGACAAAGCTATTACAAAAAAAGAATGTAATTTTGAAAAGCAATACCGATTTCGGCCAGTAGGGGTAAAAAGAGATGTTGTGAAAGTTGTCCCCTGTCCTCCTCTACTGAATGACACTGGTTTGATGTCTCTGTCTCCCTGATGGACAAAGCTATTAAAAGAATTAATGTTAATTTTGACTTGCAATGCCGATTTCGGCAAGTGGGGATAAAATGAGAGGTTTTGAAAGTTGTCCCCTGTCCTCCTCTACAGAATGACACTTGTTTGATGTCTCTGTGTCCCTGATGGACAATGCTATTAATAAAATTAATGTTAATTTTGACAAGCAATACCCATTTTGGACAGTAGGGGTAAAAGGAGAGGTTGTGAAAGTTGTCCCCTGTCCTCCTCTACTGAATGATACTGGTTTGATGTCTCTGTCTCCCTGATGGACAAAGCTATTACAAAAAAATAATGTAATTTTGAAAAGCAATACCGATTTCGGCCAGTAGGGGTAAAATGAGAGGTTGTGAAAGTTGTCCCCTGTCCTCCTCTACTGAATGAAACTGGTTTGATGTCTCTGTCTCCCTAATGGACAAGGCTATTACAAAAAAAGAATGTTAATTTTGACTTGCAATACCGATTTCGGCCAGTAGGGGTAAAATGAGAGGTTGTGAAAGTTGTCCCCTGTCCTCCTCTACTGAATGACACTGGTTTGATGTCTCTGTCTCCCTGATGGACAAAGCTATTACAAGAAAATAATGTAATTTTGAAAAGCAATACCGATTTCTGCCAGTAGGGGTAAAATGAGAGGTTGTGAAAGTTGTCCCCTGTCCTCCTCTACTGAATGAAACTGGTTTGATGTCTCTGTCTCCCTAATGGACAAGGCTATTACAAAAAAAGAATGTTAATTTTGACTTGCAATACCGATTTCGGCCAGTAGGGGTAAAATGAGAGGTTGTGAAAGTTGTCCCCTGTCCTCCTCTACTGAATGACACTGGTTTGATGTCTCTGTCTCCCTGATGGACAAAACTATTACAAAAAAGAATGTAATTTTGACAAGCAATACCCATTTTGGACAGTAGGGGTAAAAGGAGATGTTGTGAAAGTTGTCCCCTGTCCTCCTCTACTGAATGACACTGGTTTGATATTTCTGTCTCCCTGATGGACAAAGCTATTACAAAAAATAATGTAATTTTGAAAAGCAATACCGATTCCGGCCAGTAGGGGTAAAAGAGATGTTGTGAAAGTTGTCCCCTGTCCTCCTCTACTGAATGACACTGGTTTGATGTCTCTGTCTCCCTGATGGACAAAGCTATTACAAAAAAAGAATGTAATTTTG
>NW_026266346.1:0-33973 GCF_025860055.1 Xyrauchen texanus
ATCTAGATCCCCACTCCTCGTCTGCCTTCTCCTGCGTTCATAACAACTAATGATACATAGCTAAATCAAATCTGAGCTTTAAATCTATTATCTGTTCATCATAGAATTCATTTTATGGTGAATTAAGGTGCCATGTCTATCGTAGGCAGGTTAGTGCTCAGCAACATGTACAGTAAATTGCATAGATAAATACTGTGCCCCAACAATATACATCCTAAATAGTATGCAAGGAAAAAATGAATGCGCCCAAAATCATAATACGCTCAAAATAGTATGTTTAAAGTACTCATTTGATATTCTTTTACAGCTGGATTTTGGAAATATGCATCTGTGCATGCTAGTTGTGTTAATAATATGCACAGATTCTTGTTGCCATACTTTTGATCAGTGGCATTAAATCTGGTCTTCAGTGCAGCCTTTTCTGGCAAAGAACCTCTTACTTATCTGTGTTATTGTGATTATACCACAATAACAAACCAGCACTGAAACAATTAAAAATATAGCTGCAAGCAGCAATGCGGATTCCTCCTCAAAATGGCAAATCATTTAAAATTGATCAGTAGAGGGTTGGGGTTAAACCCTCTCAATGGATGAATCCAAAAAACACGTATTTCTGTCTGAATCCTAAACTAAACATTTTCAGTGTACAGGAAAATCCATCATACCGGACCTTATGGATCATTGAGGCTTTTTTGTTCCCAATGAGAAATGAGGCATGTACACCAAGTTTCAGAAGAAATGGACAAATGTGGGTTCCTGTTGGCCTGTAGTATCAATGTACAAAATTAGAAAATTTTTGACCGGAAAATGAGAATTTTTGCATTTCCTGTAGCGCCCCCTATTGGCGAATGTGTTCCATTCTTGATTTGTGTGTTCCTGTTGGCCTGTACTATCAATGTACCAAATTAGAAAATTTTTGACCAGAAAATGGGAATTTTGACGTGGCCTGTAGCGCCCCCTAGGGGCGAATGTTGGCCATTCTTGGTTTGTGGGTTCCTGTTGGCCTGTAGTATCAATGTACCAAATTAGCATTCATTTTATGCATGGTAAAAATAAGTGAATGTTAAAGGGATATTTGATCATTTCCTCACCCTCATGCAGTCCCAGATGTGTACGACTTTCTTCTGCAGAAATTGAATGAAGATGTTTAGAAGAATACATCAGCTCTGTTGGTCCTTTCAATGTAAGTAAATGAGAAGTGGTGAGAAACAGATCAATAATTAAGTCATTTTTTACTATAAATCTCTACTTTCACTTTCACAAGCTCTTCTCTCTTAAGAGTTCTTTTTCTGTTTTTTTTTTTTTGTGATTTACATAAGCATATCACCCCTCCTGAGCAGGGTGGACAATTTATAGTAAAAAAATAAAAATACTCTATATACTACATATATTGATCTTTTTCACACCTACACCTATAATATCCCTTCTGAAAGTATGGATTAAACCACTGGAGTGTTATGGGTTACTTTTTATGTTACATTTATGTGATTTTTGTTGATGTGAGTTCTGATCACCATTCAAGTGCATTGAAAGCACCAACAGGCCTGAGAAAGAAAGAAATACACGTCTGGGATAGAAAGAGGGTGAGTAAATGATGAGAGAAATATCTATTTGGGGTAAACTAATTTTATTTGAAAGACTATCTAGGCACATAATAACACTGCATAGCTGTGACTGTTTATAACTATTTCAAAATGTAAAGGCTCACACTTTAAATGGTCAGTGCTTTGATTTTTAAATCATTAAAATAGCAACAGATCAGAGAAAAAAATGGAGATTGAGTGATTGTTTTTACATTTTACATGCCATTCAAAAAAGTGGCATTCTACCACGTAAGAGAGAAATAAAAAAAACTTAAAATAATACCATTTTTACTTTTCAATTACTTCGGATGTCAATGCACTGGGCGAAGTCTAAATTGTTACTGTTTCTTTAAGAGGCTTTTATCGCATGATACGATATTCAAGGCACAGTTCAGTTTAATCTTTTGAGAACTGTGAAGTATCATTATTTTCGTTCTGTGCAATGCTTTTTGCATCTGTATTCATTTCAGAGATTATGGGTGTGAGGTGATAAAATACAGACTGCGTGAATGGTTGATGGTTCACTTGAATTTTGTGACGTGTTTCAGAAAGATTATCGCGAGGACAGACTGAGCACCCAGTTTACTTTCTTTATTTTACAAAAGCACAAGGTTTTGTTGTTATTGTAATTGTACACAAATAAAAGGACACATTTCATAGTTCGTAATGATGTCTCGCATGTTTCTGTATGGGCAAAAATGACGCAGTATTTTATTTAAGTTGTTTCCGCTGTTTCGAGAGAAACATCTAACAGGATATCACCTGGAATAATGCCAGAATTCAATATAATTATACAAGATTTCTTTCTCAACTGTTTGTTCACTTGACATAACCGGCTCCTCAATATATCATGTATTTTTACACTTCGTTGTATGAAATTGTCCGTTCAGACGCAAGCAGCATCGAAAGTGAAGTCTCATCGGCGTGCGTGCGTGCGTTACGCGACGCGGCTCACTGTGTCACACAAACAGCTCGCAAACATTTGAGTTGTTTTCACATTTGTTGAGTTGAATAGTGTAAAATCGCTTGAATGTTCAAACAGGCAAACATTGTATACAACCGACAAACCTTCGTGAAGACACATGTTTCACGTTTCTGTTAGCGATTATTTTTCTGAAACACGTCATAAAAACTAAGATGGAGACGGCACACCCGGTTTATTTTCTTTATTTTACAAAAGCACAAGGTTTTGTTGTTATTGTAAAAGTACAACTTTCATAGTTTGTGACGATGTATTAAATGTATAGTATGGTAAAAAATAACGCAGTATTTTGTTAATAACGCAGTATTTCGTTTAAGCTGTTAACGCTGTCTCAATAGAGAAAAATCTAACAGGACATCACAAGACCCCTTCAATAATTCATAATTCAATATATTGATACCCAATTTCTTTATCAACTGTTTGTTCACTTGAGACAAAGCAGACACCCCAATATATCATGTATTTTGGTGTATGAAATTGTCCGTTCAAACACGAGGCGAAAGAGAACTCTCATCGGCGTGCGAGCGTTAGACACGACGTGACGCGGCTCGCGCACTGTGTCACACAAACTGCACGCAAACATTTATTTGAGTTGTTTTGCCTTTGTTTGAGTTGAATAGTGTAAAATCGCTTGAATGTTCAAACTGGAAAGCATTAAAACACACAATTGACTTAACTTCGTGAAGACACAAGTAAAATGTCATTTGGCTTCTAAGTCTGGAGCTCCACCGAAATGCTTCATTAGAGAGATTGCTACAGAAGAGCTGCATGTGGTAGACAGAGTTACTCCAGTAGAGGGAGCCTCTTTGCTCAGCCAATGTAAGTGAATGGGATTTTACATGTGGACCATATTTATCCAGTAGAGGGGGCACTTTTGCTCAGCCATTGTAAATCAATGGGATTTTTTAAGTTTTTGATCATCTTTTGTGTGTACATTTACATAAACACATCCATTTCAGCCATTTTGTATTGTATTCATTTTTGCTAAGTAACGTTTGGAAAGACATACATACTACACATGTGTGCCAAATTCCAAGTCAATTGGAGCAAAGATTCAGGAGAAGAAGAATTTTTTAGGTTTTCCAAAATTTTCATTGTACAGGAAAATCCATAATGGCAGAAGTATGGGTCCTTGAGGCTTTTTTGTTCCCATGAGAAATGAGGCATGTTTACCAAGTTTCAGAAGATTTGGACAAATTGCGTGGAAATGGTATCACTTTGAAAATATTTTTTTTGGGCGTGGCCTGTAGCGCCACCTATGGGCAAATGTTGACCATTCTTGGTTTGGGGGTACCCGTTGGCATGGAGTATCAATGTGCCAATTTAGAAAATTTTTGACCAGTGACTTTTTGAGCTATTTGGGCTCAAGGAGAATAATAATAATAAATATAGCTGCAAGCAGCAATGCGGATTCCTCCTCAAAATGGCAAATCATTTAAAATTGATCAGTAGATGGTTGGGGATGAACCCTCCCAATTAAGGAATTCAAAAAACATGTCTTTGTCTGAATCCTAAACTAAACATTTTCAATGTACAGGAAAATCCATACCGACCTTATGGATCCTTGAGGCTTTTTGTTCCCAATGAGAAATGAGGCATGTACACCAAGTTTCAGAAGAATTGGACAAATGGCGTGGAAATGGTATCACTTTGAAAATATTTTTTGGGGCGTGGCCTGTAGCACCACCTATGGTCGAATGTGGGCCATTCTTGGTTTGTGGGTTCCTGTTGGCCTGTAGTATCAATGTACAAAATTAGAAAATATTTGACCAGAAAATGGGAATTTTGGAGTGGCCTGTAAGCTCCCTAGGGCTTAATGTGGGCCATTCTTGGTTTGTGGGTTCCTTTTGGCCTGTAGAATCAATGTACCAAATTAGAAAATGTTTGACCAGAAAATGGGACTTTTGGGAATTACCTGTAGCTCCCTAATGGCTGAATGTTGGCCATTCTTGGTTTGTGGGTTCCTGTTGGCCTGTAGTACCATTGTACCAAATTAGAACATTTTAGACCAGAAAATGGGAATTTCGGCATGGCCTGTAGCGTCCCTAGGGGTGAATGTTGGCCATTCTTGGTTTGTGGGTTCCTGTTGGCCTGTAGTATCAATGTACCAAATTAGAACATTTTTGACCAGAAAACGGGAATTTTGGCGTGGCCTTTAGCTCCCTAGTGGCTTAATGTCGGTCATTCTTGGTTTGTGGGTTCCTGTTGGCCTGTAGTACCATTGTACCAAATTAGAACATTTTAGACCAGAAAATGGGAATTTCGGCATGGCCTGTAGCGCCCCTAGGGGCTTAATGTTGGCCATTCTTTGCTAGTACTTCAGAGTGATGTCATCTTGAAGCATGTTAGGTTTGAAAACCATCAGTCAAAATTACATTTGATTTATTGACACGTATATATTGTTAAAATTTGGACATTTACATAAACACGCCCTTTCAGCCATTTTGTATCAGTATTCATTTTTCCTAAGTAACGCTTTCAAAGACTTCAATTCTACACATGTGTACCAAATTTCAAGTCAATTGGAGCTACGGTTCAGGAGAAGAAGAGTTTTGTAGGTTTTCGCAAATTTTCAACGTACGGAAAAATCCATCATGGTGGAAGTTATGGGTTCTTGAGGCTTTTTTGTTCCCCATGAGAAATGAGGCATGTACACCAAGATGCAGGAGATTTGGACAAATGGCGTGGAAATGGTATCACTTTGAAAATATTTTTTTTGGGCGTGGCCTGTAGCGCCACCTATGGGCGAATGTTGACCATTCTTGGTTTGGGGGTACCCGTTGGCATGGACTATCAATGTGCCAATTTAGAAAACTTTTGACCAGTGACTTTTTGAGCTATTGGGGCTCAAGGAGAATAATAATAATAATAATAATAATAAATATAGCTGCAAGCAGCAATGCGGATTCCTCTTCAAAATGGCAAATCATTTAAAATTGATCAGTAGATGGTTGGGGATAAACCCTCCCAATTAAGGAATTCAAAAAACATGTCTGTCTGAATCCTAAACTAAACATTTTCAATGTACAGGAAAATCCATACCGGACCTTATGGATCCTTGAGGCTTTTTTGTTCCCAATGAGAAATGAGGCATGTACACCAAGTTTCAGAAGAATTGGACAAATGGCGTGGAAATGGTATCACTTTGAAAATATTTTTTGGGGCGTGGCCTGTAGCACCACCTATGGTCGAATGTGGGCCATTCTTGGTTTGTGGGTTCCTGTTGGCCTGTAGTATCAATGTACAAAATTAGAAAATATTTGACCAGAAAATGGGAATTTTGGAGTGGCCTGTAGGCTCCCTAGGGGCTTAATGTGGGCCATTCTTGGTTTGTGGGTTCCTGTTGGCCTATGGAATCAATGTACCAAATTAGAAAATGTTTAACCAGAAAATGGGAATTTTGGAGTGGCCTGTAGCTCCCTAGGGGCTTAATGTTGGCCATTCTTGGTTTGTGGGTTCCTGTTGGCATGTAGTATCAATGTACCAAATTAGAACATTTTTGACCAGAAAACGGGAATTTTGGCGTGGCCTTTAGCTCTCCTAGTGGCTTAATGTCGGCCCATTCTTGGTTTGTGGGTTCCTGTTGGCCTGTAGTACCATTGTACCAAATTAGAACATTTTAGACCAGAAAATGGGAATTTCGGCATGGCCTGTAGCTCCCTAGGGGCTTAATGTTGGCCATTCTTTATGCAGTACTTCAGAGTGATGTCATCTTGAAGCATGTTAGGTTTGAAAACCATCAGTCAAAATTACATTTGATTTATTGACACGTATATATTGTTAAAATTTGGACATTTACATAAACACGCCCTTTCAGCCATTTTGTATCGTGATTCATTTTTCCTAAGTAACGCTTTCAAAGACTTCAATTCTACACATGTGTACCAAATTTCAAGTCAATTGGAGCTACGGTTCAGGAGAAGAAGAGTTTTGTAGGTTTTCGCAAATATTCACCGTACGGGAAAATCCATCATGGCGGAAGTTATGGGTTCTTGAGGCTTTTTGTTCCCCATGAGAAATGAGGCATGTACACCAAGTTTCAGAAGATTTGGACAAATGGCGTGGAAATGGTATCACTTTGAAAATATTTTTTTGGGCGTGGCCTGTAGCGCCACCTATGGGCTGAATGTTGACCATTCTTGGTTTGGGGGTACCGTTGGCATGGACTATCAATGTGCCAATTTAGAAAAGTTTTGACCAGTGACTTTTGAGCTATTTGGGCTCAAGGAGAAGAATAATAATAAATATAGCTGCAAGCAGCAATGCGGATTCCTCCTCAAAATGGCAAATCATTTAAAATTGATCAGTAGAGGGTTGGGGTTAAACCTCTCAATGGATGAATCCAAAAACCATGTATTTCTGTCTGAATCCTAAACTAAACATTTTCAGTGTACAGGAAAATCCATCAATACAGACCTTATGGATCCTTGAGGCTTTTTTGTTCCCAATGAGAAATGAGGCATGTACACCAAGTTTCAGAAGAATTGGTTAAATGGCGTGGAAATGGTATCACTTTGAAAATATTTTTTTGGGATGTGGCCTGTAGCGCCACCTATGGGCAAATGTGGGCCATTCTTGGTTTGTGGGTTCCTGTTGGCCTGTAGTATCAATGTACAAAATTAGAAAATATTTTACCAGAAAATGGGAATTTTGGAGTTTCCTGTAGTGCCCCCTAGGGGCGAATGTGGGCCATTCTTGGTTTGTGGGTTCCTGTCGGCCTATAGAATCAATGTACCAAATTAGAAAATGTTTGACCAGAAAATGGGAATTTTGGCGTGGCCTTTAGCGCCCCTAAGGGCTTAATGTGGGCCATACTTGGTTTGTGGGTTCCTGTTGGCCTGTAGTATCAATGTACCAAATTAGAACATTTTTGACCAGATAATGGGAATTTCTGCATGGCCTGTAGC
This sequence comes from Xyrauchen texanus, assembly GCF_025860055.1. Classification (NCBI taxonomy): domain Eukaryota; kingdom Metazoa; phylum Chordata; class Actinopteri; order Cypriniformes; family Catostomidae; genus Xyrauchen; species Xyrauchen texanus. The sequence goes on from NW_026266346.1 coordinate 7,473, forward strand.
GCTTCCTAAGGGCTTAATGTTGGCCATTCTTTACGCAGTATTTCAGAGTGATGTCATCTTGAAGCATGTTAGGTTTGAAAACCATCAGTCAAAATTACATTTGATTTATTGACACGTATATATTGTTAAAATTTGGACATTTACATAAACACACCCCTTTCAGCCATTTTGTATCGTGATTCATTTTTCCTAAGTAACGCTTTCAAGGATGTCCATTCTACACATGTGTACCAAATTTCAAGTCAATTGGAGCTACGGTTCAGGAGAAGAAGAGTTTTGTAGGTTTTCGCAAATTTTCAACGTACGGGAAAATCCATCATGGCGGAAGTTATGGGTTCTTGAGGCTTTTTGTTCCCCATGAGGAATGAGGCATGTACACCAAATTTCAGAAGATTTGGACAAATGGCGTGGAAATTGTATCACTTTGAATTTTGTTTTTTGGGCGTGGCCTGTAGCGCCACCTATGGGCGAATGTGGGCCATTCCTGGTTTGGGGGTACCCGCTGGCATGGAGTATCAATGTGCCAATTTAGAAAATTTTTGACCAGTGACTTTTTGAGCTATTGGGGCTCAAGGAGAATAATAATAATAAATATAGCTGCAAGCAGCAATGCGGATTCCTCCTCAAAATGGCAAATCATTTCAAATTGATCAGTAGAGGGTTGGGGTTAAACCCTCTCAATGGATGAATCCAAAAACATGTATTTCTGTCTGAATCCTAAACTAAACATTTTCAGTCTACAGGAAAATCCATCATACCTTATGGATCCTTGAGGCGTTTTTGTTCCCAATGAGAAATGAGGCATGTACACCAAGATTCAAAAGAATTGGTTAAATGGCGTGGAAATGGTATCACTTTGAAAATATTTTTTGGGGCGTGGCTGTAGCGCCTCCTATGGGCAAATGTGGGTCATTCTTGGTTTGTGGGTTCCTGTTGGCCTGTAGTATCAATGTACATAATTAGAAAATATTTGACCAGAAAATGGGACTTTTGGGAATTACCTGTAGCGCCCCTAGGGGTGAATGTTGGCCATTCTTGGTTTGAGGGTTCCTGTTGACCTGTAGTATCAATGTACCAAATTAGAACATTTTTGACCATAAAATGGGAATTTCGGTGTGGCCTCTAGTGCTCCCTAGGGCTTAATGTTGGCCATTCTTTGTTTGTGGGTTCCTGTTGGCCAGTAGTATCAATGTACCATATTAGAAAATTTTTGACCAGAAAACGAAATTTTGGGAGTGGCCTGTAGCTCTCTAATGGCTTAATGTGGGCCATACTTGGTTTGTGGGTTCCTGTTGGCCTGTAGTATCAATGTACCAAATTATAACTTTTTGACCAGAAAATGGGAATTTCGGCTTGGCCTCTAGCGCCACCTAGTGGTGAATGTCGGTCATTCTTGGTTTGTGGATTCCTTTTGGCCTGTACTATTAATGTACCAAATTAGAACATTTTTGACCAGAAAATGGGAATTTCGGCATGGCCTGTAGTGCTCCCTAGGGCTTAATGTTGGCCATTCTTGGTTTGAGGGTTCCTGTTGACCTGCAGTATCAATGTACCAAATTAGAACGCTTTTGACCAGAAAACGAAATTTTGAAGTAGCCTGTAGCTCCCTAAGGGCTTAATGTGGGCCACACTTGGTATGTGGGTTCCTGTTGGCCTGTAGTATCAAAGTACCAAATTAGAAAATTTTTGACCAGAAAATGGGAATTTTGGCTTGTCCTGTAGTGCTCCCTAGTGGCTAATGTCGGTCATTCTTGGTTTGTGGATTCCTGTTGGCCTGTACTATTCTTGTACCGAATTAGAATATTTTTGACCACAAAATGGGAATTTTGGCTTGTCCTGTAGTGCCCCCTAGTGGCTGTATGTCGGTCATTCTTGGTTTGTGGATTCCTGTTGGCCTGTACTATTAATTTACCAAATTAGAACATTTTTGACCAGAAAATGGGAATTTTGGCATGGCCATTCTTTGCACAGTACTTCAGAGTGATGTCATCTTTAAGCATGTTAGGTTTGAAAACCATCAGTCAAAATTACATTTGATTTATTGACACGTATATATTGTTAAAATTTGGACATTTACATAAACACGCTCTTTCAGCCATTTTGTATCGTGATTCATTTTTCCTAAGTAACGCTTTCAAGGATGTCCATTCTACACATGTGTACCAAATTTCAAGTCAATTGGAGCTACGGTTCAGGAGAAGAAGAGTTTTGTAGGTTTTCGCAAATTTTCAACGTACGGGAAAATCCATCATGGCGGAAGTTATGGGTTCTTGAGGCTTTTTGTTCCCCATGAGGAATGAGGCATGTACACCAAATTTCAGAAGATTTGGACAAATGGCGGAAATTGTATCACTTTGAATTTTGTTTTTTGGGCGTGGCCTGTTAGCGCCACCTATGGGCGAATGTGGGCCATTCTTGGTTTGGGGGTACCGCTGGCATGGAGTATCAATGTGCCAATTTAGAAAATTTTTGACCAGTGACTTTTTGAGCTATTGGGGCTCAAGGAGAATAATAATAATAATAATAATAATAATAATAATAATAATAATAATAATAAAACCATCAATTACAATAGATTCCCTCCTACGGAGGAATCTAATAAAACCATCAATTACAATAGATTCCCTCCTACGGAGGAATCTAATAAAACCATCAAATACAATAGATTCCCTCCTTACGGAGGAATCTAAATATAGCTGCAAGCAGCAATGCGGATTCCTCCTCAAAATGGCAAATCATTTCAAATTGATCAGTAGACGGTTGGGGTTAAACCCTCTCAATGGATGAATCCAAAAAACATGTATTTCTGTCTGAATCCTAAACGAAACATTTTCAGTCTACAGGAAAATACATCATACCTTATGGATCCTTGAGGCGTTTTTGTTCCCAATGAGAAATGAGGCATGTACACCAAGATTCAAAAGAATTGGTTAAATGGCGTGGAAATGGTATCACTTTGAAAATATTTTTTGGGGCGTGGCCTGTAGCGCTCCTATGGGCAAATGTGGGTCATTCTTGGTTTGTGGGTTCCTGTTGGCCTGTAGTATCAATGTACATAATTAGAAAATATTTGACCAGAAAATGGGACTTTTGGGAATTACCTGTAGCGCCCTAGGGGTGAATGTTGGCCATTCTTGGTTTGAGGGTTCCTGTTGACCTGTAGTATCAATGTACCAAATTAGAACATTTTTGACCATAAAATGGGAATTTCAAGTGGCCTCTAGTGCTCCCTAGGGCTTAATGTTGGCCATTCTTTGTTTGTGGGTTCCTGTTGGCCAGTAGTATCAATGTACCATAATTAGAAAATTTTTGACCAGAAAACGAAATTTTGGGAGTGGCCTGTAGCTCTCTAATGGCTTAATGTGGGCCATACTTGGTTTGTGGGTTCCTGTTGGCCTGTAGTATCAATGTACCAAATTATAACTTTTTGACCAGAAAATGGGAATTTCGGCTTGGCCTCTAGCTCACCTAGTGGTGAATGTCGGTCATTCTTGGTTTGTGGATTCCTTTTGGCCTGTACTATTAATGTACCAAATTAGAACATTTTTGACCAGAAAATGGGAATTTCGGCATGGCCTGTAGTGCTCCCTAGGGGCTTAATGTTGGCCATTCTTGGTTTGAGGGTTCCTGTTGACCTGCAGTATCAATGTACCAAATTAGAACGCTTTTGACCAGAAAACGAAATTTTGGAGTAGCCTGTAGCTCCCTAAGGGCTTAATGTGGGCCACACTTGGTATGTGGGTTCCTGTTGGCCTGTAGTATCAAAGTACCAAATTAGAAAATTTTTGACCAGAAAATGGGAATTTTGGCTTGTCCTGTAGTGCTCCCTAGTGGCTTAATGTCGGTCATTCTTGGTTTGTGGATTCCTGTTGGCCTGTACTATTCTTGTACCGAATTAGAACATTTTTGACCAGAAAATGGGAATTTTGGCTTGTCCTGTAGTGCCCCTAGTGGCGTATGTCGGTCATTCTTGGTTTGTGGATTCCTGTTGGCCTGTACTATTAATTTACCAAATTAGAACATTTTTGACCAGAAAATGGGAATTTTGGCATGGCCATTCTTTGCACAGTACTTCAGAGTGATGTCATCTTTAAGCATGTTAGGTTTGAAAACCATCAGTCAAAATTACATTTGATTTATTGACACGTATATATTGTTAAAATTTGGACATTTACATAAACACTCCTTTCAGCCATTTTGTATCAGTATTCATTTTTCCTAAGTAACGCTTTCAAGGATGTCCATTCTACACATGTGTACCAAATTTCAAGTCAATTGGAGCTACGGTTCAGGAGAAGAAGAGTTTTGTAGGTTTTCGCAAATTTTCAACGCACGGGAAAATCCATCATGGCGAAGTTATGGGTTCTTGAGGCTTTTTGTTCCCCATGAGGAATGAGGCATGTACACCAAATTTCAGAAGATTTGGACAAATGGCATGGAAATTGTATCACTTTGAATTTTGTTTTTTGGGCGTGGCCTGTAGCGCCACCTATGGGCGAATGTGGGCCATTCTTGGTTTGGGGGTACCCGCTGGCATGGAGTATCAATGTGCCAATTTAGAAAATTTTTGACCAGTGACTTTTGAGCTATTGGGGCTCAAGGAGAAGAATAATAATAATAATAATAATAATAATAATAAATATAGCTGCAAGCAGCAATGCGGATTCCTCCTCAAAATGGCAAATCATTTAAAATTGATCAGTAGATGGTTGGGGATAAACCCTCCCAATTAAGGAATTCAAAAAACATGTCTTTGTCTGATTCCTAAACAAAACATTTTCAATGTACAGGAAAATCCATACCGACCTTATGGATCCTTGAGGCTTTTTTGTTCCCAATGAGAAATGCGCATGTACACCAAGTTTCAGAAGAATTGGACAAATGGGGTGGATATTATATCATTTTGAAAAAAATTTTTGGGGCGTGGCCTGTAGCGCCACCTATGGGCAAATGTTGGTCATTCTTGGTTTGTGGGTTCCTGTTGGCCTGTAGTATAAATGTACAAAATTAGAAAATATTTGACCAGAAAATGGGAATTTTGGAGTGGTCTGTAGCTCCTCTAGGGGCTTAATGTGGGCCTTTCTTGGTTTGTGGGTTCCTGTCGGCCTGTAGAATCAATACACCAAATTAGAAAATGTTTGACCAGAAAATGGGATTTTTGGAATTACCTGTAGCTCTCTAATGGCTTAATGTTGGCCATTCGTGGTTTGTGGGTTCCTGTTGGCATGTAGTATCAGTGTACCAAATTAGAACATTTTTGACCAGAAAATGGGAATTTTGGCATGGCCTGTAGCTCCCTAGGGGTGAATGTTGTCCATTCTTGGTTTGTGGGTTCCTGTCTGCCTGTAGTATCAATGTACCAAATTAAAAAAAATTTGACCAGAAAACGGAATTTTGGCGTGGCCTTTAGCTTCCTAGTGGCTTAATGTCAGCCATTCTTGGTTTGTGGGTTCCTGTTGGCCTGTAGTACCATTGTACCAAATTAGAACATTTTAGACCAGAAAATGGGAATTTCGACATGGCCTGTAGCTCCCTAGGGGCTTAATGTCGGCCATTCTTTAGCTAGTACTTCAGAGTGATGTCATCTTGAAGCATGTTAGGTTTGAAAACCATCAGTCAAAATTACATTTGATTTATTGACAGGTATATATTGTTAAAATTTGGACATTTACATAAACACGCTCTTTCAGACATTTTGTATCACATTCATTTTTCCTAAGTAATGTTTTCAAGGATGTCCATTCTACAAATGTGTACCAAATTTCAAGTCAATTGAGCTACGGTTCAGGAGAAGAAGAGTATTTTTAGGTTTTCGCAAATTTTCAACGCACGGGAAAATCCATCATGGTGAAAGTTATGGGTCCTTAAGGCTTTTTTGTTCCCCATGAGGAATGAGGCATGTACACCAAGTTTCAGAAGATTTAGACAAATGGCATGGAAATTGTATCACTTTGAATGAAAAATCACTTTGAAAATCTCTACTTTCACTTTCACTTCTCTCTAAGATTTTTTTCTGTTTTTTTTGTGTGATTTACATAAGCATATCACAAGCAATTTTATTTGAAAGACTATCTAGGCACATAATAACACTGTATAGCTGTGACTGTTTATAACTATTTCAAAATGTAGCCTACAAGCTCACACTTTAAATGGTCAGTGCTTTGATTTTTAAATCATTAAAATAGCAACAGATCCAGTGAAAAAAATGGAGTGATTGTGTTTACATGCCATTCAAAAACGTGGCATTTTACAAGGTAAGAGAGAAATAAAAAACTTAAAATAATACCATTTGTACTTCTCAATTACTTGGGAATGTCTATGTTCAGGACCTAAGGCTAAATTGTTACTGTCTCTTTAAGAGGCTTTTATCGCGATGATACGATACTTAAGGCACAGTTCAGTTTAATCTTTTGAGAACTGAGAAGTATCATTATTTTCGTTTTGTGCCATGCTTGTTGCATTTGTATTCATTGTGAGATGATAAAATACAGACTGCGTGGAATGGTTGATTTTGTTCACTTGAATTTTGTGACGGTTTCAGAAAAATAATCGCTAAGACAGAGACTGAGCACCCTGTTTATTTATTTTACAAAAGCACAAGGTTTTGTTGTTATTGTAAGTGTACACAAATAAAAGTACGACATTTCATAGTTCGTGAATGATGTCTTGCATGTTTCTGTATGGGCAAAAATGACGCAGTATTTTGTTTAAGTTGTTTCCGCTGTTTCGAGAGAAAAATATAGCAGGACGCCATCTGAATAATGCCAGAATAAAATATAATTATTCCAGATTTCTTTCTCAACTGTTTGTTCACTTGAGACATAACAGACTCCTCAATATATCATGTATTTTGACACTCTGTTGTATGAAATTGTCCGCTCAGACGCTAGCAGCAGCGAAAGACATCGGAGTGCGTGAGTTAGACGCCGACGCTGCTCGCTGTGTCACACAAACAGCTCGCAAACATGTATTTGAGTTGTTTTGACATTTGTTGAGTTGAATAGTGTAAAATCGCTTGAATGTTCAAACAGGCAAACATTGTATACAACCCACAAACCTTCATGATGATGCGAAGCAAAAATGATCTCGCCATGGGTTTGCGTGTTGTCAGAGACAATTAAACAACATCATTCTCGGAAGTTTTGATACGCTAGGATTGATCAGCCCATCCCTACTTTCTTTAGACATATGTTTCATGTTTGTGTAAGTTTTTGTGACGTGTTTCAGAAAGATATTCGCTTAGACAAAGAGCACACGGTTTATTTTCTTTATTTTACAACAAATAAAAGTACAACTTTCATAGTTTGTGACGATGTATTAAATGTATCTGTATGTGCAAAAATAACGCAGTATTTTGTTTAAGCTGTTAACGCTGTTTCGAGAGAAAAATCTTAACAGGACACCACAGCGCATCCGTGTTGTTCACAATAATTCATAATTAAATATATTGATACCCAATTTCTTTATCAACTGTTTGTTCACTTGATACATAACAGACACCCCAATATATCATGTATTTTGGTGTATGAAATTGTCCGCTCAAACGCATGAAGCTGTGAAAGCTTAACTCTCATCGGCGCAGCGAAGCGCTAGTCGCGACGCTGCTCGCCGCTGTGTCACACAAACTGCTCGAAAACATTTATTTGAGTTGTTTTGCCTTTGTTGAGTTGAATAGTGTAAAATCGCTTGAATGTTCAAGCAGGCAACCATTGTACACAACCAACAAACCTTCGTGGAAGATGCGAGCAAAAATGATCTCGCCGAGGATTGGCGTGTTGTCAGAGACAATTAAACAACATCATACTCGGAAGTTTTGATACGCTAACGCTGTCTCGATAGAGAAAAATCTAACAGGACATCACAGCTGCATCACTAGACCCCTTCAATAATTCATAATTCAATATATTGATACCCGATTTCTTTATCAACTGTTTGTTCACTTGAGATATAGCAGACACCCCAATATATCATGTATTTTGGTGTATGAAATTGTCCGCTGAAACGCAAGAAGGGAAAGCTTAACTCTCATCGGCGCATGAACGCTAGACGCCGACGCTGCTCGCCGCTGTGTCACACAAACTGCTCGAAAACATTTATTTGAGTTGTTTTGCCTTTGTTGAGTTGAATAGTGTAAAATCGCTTGAATGTTCAAACTGGAAAGCATTAAGACACACAATTGATTTGACATACCTCCATGCAGACGCAAAATGTCTTCTGTAGTCTAAGTCTGGAGCTCCACCCACTAGGAGACCTAAATGCTTCATTAGAGAGATTGCTACAGAAGAGCTGCATGTGGTAGACAGAGTTACTCCAGTAGAGGGAGCCTCTTTGCTCAGCCAATGTAAGTGAATGGGATTTTACATGTGGACCATATTTGTCCAGTAGAGGGAGCACTTTTGCTCAGCCATTGTAAATCAATGGGATTTTAAAAATTTTTGATCATCTTTTGTGTGTACATTTACATAAACACGCCCATTTCAGCCATTTTGTATTGTATTCATTTTTGCTAAGTAACGCTTGGAAAGACATACATACTACACACGTGTGCCAAATTCCAAGTCAATTGGAGCTGAGGTTCAGGAGAAGAAGAGTTTTGTAGGTTTTCCAAAATTTTCACTGTACAGGAAAATCCATAATGGCAGAAGTATGGGTCCTTGAGGCTTTTTTGTTCCCCATGAGAAATGAGGCATGTTTACAAAGTTTCAGAAGATTTGGACAAATGGGGTGGAAATTATATCACTTTGAATTTTTGTTTTTGGGCGTGGCCTGTAGCGCCACCTATGGGCGAATGTTGACCATTCTTGGTTTGGGGGTACCCGTTGGCATGGAGTATCAATGTGCCAATTTAGAAAATTTTTGACCAGTGACTTTTGAGCTATTGGGGCTCAAGGAGAATAATAATAATAATAATAATAATAATAATAATAATAAATATAGCTGCAAGCAGCAATGCGGATTCCTCCTCAAAATGGCAAATCATTTAAAATTGATCAGTAGAGGGTTGGGGTTAAACCCTCTCAATGGATGAATCCAAAAACATGTATTTCTGTCTGAATCCTAAACTAAACATTTTCAGTGTACAGGAAAATCCATACACGACCTTATGGATCCTTGAGGCTTTTTTGTTCCCAATGAGAAATGAGGCATGTACACCAAGTTTCAGAAGAATTGGTTAAATGGCGTGGAAATGGTATCACTTTGAAAATATTTTTTGGGGCGTGGCCTGTAGCACCACCTATGGGCAAATGTGGGCCATTCTTGGTTTGTGGGTTCCTGTTGGCCTGTAGTATCAATGTACATAATTAGAAAATATTTGACCAGAAAATGGGACTTTTGGGAATTACCTGTAGCTCCCTAGGGGTGAATGTTGGCCATTCTTGGTTTGAGGGTTCCTGTTGACCTGTAGTATCAATGTACCAAATTAGAACATTTTTGACCATAAAATGGGAATTTCAATGGCCTCTAGTGCTCCCTAGGGGCTTAATGTTGGCCATTCTTTGTTTGTGGGTTCCTGTTGGCCAGTAGTATCAATGTACCATATTAGAAAATTTTTGACCAGAAAACGAAATTTTGGGAGTGGCCTGTAGCTCTCTAATGGCTTAATGTGGGCCATACTTGGTTTGTGGGTTCCTGTTGGCCTGTAGTATCAATGTACCAAATTATAACTTTTTGACCAGAAAATGGGAATTTCGGCTTGGCCTCTAGCCACCTAGTGGTGAATGTCGGTCATTCTTGGTTTGTGGATTCCTTTTGGCCTGTACTATTAATGTACCAAATTAGAACATTTTTGACCAGAAAATGGGAATTTCGGCATGGCCTGTAGTGCTCTCTAGGGCTTAATGTTGGCCATTCTTGGTTTGAGGGTTCCTGTTGACCTGCAGTATCAATGTACCAAATTAGAACGCTTTTGACCAGAAAACGAAATTTTGGAGTAGCCTGTAGCTCTCTAAGGGCTTAATGTGGGCCACACTTGGTATGTGGGTTCCTGTTGGCCTGTAGTATCAAAGTACCAAATTAGAAAATTTTTGACCAGAAAATGGGAATTTTGGCTTGTCCTGTAGTGCTCCCTAGTGGCTTAATGTCGGTCATTCTTGGTTTGTGGATTCCTGTTGGCCTGTACTATTCTTGTACCGAATTAGAACATTTTTGACCAGAAAATGGGAATTTTGGCTTGTCCTGTAGTGCCCCTAGTGGCTGTATGTCGGTCATTCTTGGTTTGTGGATTCCTGTTGGCCTGTACTATTAATTTACCAAATTAGAACATTTTTGACCAGAAAATGGGAATTTTGGCATGGCCATTCTTTGCACAGTACTTCAGAGTGATGTCATCTTTAAGCATGTTAGGTTTGAAAACCATCAGTCAAAATTACATTTGATTTATTGACACGTATATATTGTTAAAATTTGGACATTTACATAAACACTCCTTTCAGCCATTTTGTATCGTGATTCATTTTTCCTAAGTAACGCTTTCAAGGATGTCCATTCTACACATGTGTACCAAATTTCAAGTCAATTGGAGCTACGGTTCAGGAGAAGAAGAGTTTTGTAGGTTTTCGCAAATTTTCAACGCACGGAAAATCCATCATGGCGGAAGTTATGGGTTCTTGAGGCTTTTTGTTCCCCATGAGGAATGAGGCATGTACACCAAATTTCAGAAGATTTGGACAAATGGCTGGAAATTGTATCACTTTGAATTTTGTTTTTTGGGCGTGGCCTGTAGCGCCACCTATGGGCTGAATGTGGGCCATTCTTGGTTTGGGGGTACCGCTGGCATGGAGTATCAATGTGCCAATTTAGAAAATTTTTGACCAGTGACTTTTGAGCTATTGGGGCTCAAGGAGAAGAATAATAATAATATATAAATATAGCTGCAAGCAGCAATGCGGATTCCTCCTCAAAATGGCAAATCATTTCAAATTGATCAGTAGAGGGTTGGGGTTAAACCCTCTCAATGGATGAATCCAAAAACATGTATTTCTGTCTGAATCCTAAACTAAACATTTTCAGTCTACAGGAAAATCCATCATACCTTATGGATCCTTGAGGCGTTTTTGTTCCCAATGAGAAATGAGGCATGTACACCAAGATTCAAAAGAATTGGTTAAATGGCGTGGAAATGGTATCACTTTGAAAATATTTTTTGGGGCGTGGCCTGTAGCGCTCCTATGGGCAAATGTGGGTCATTCTTGGTTTGTGGGTTCCTGTTGGCCTGTAGTATCAATGTACATAATTAGAAAATATTTGACCAGAAAATGGGACTTTGGGAATTACCTGTAGCTCCCTAGGGGTGAATGTTGGCCATTCTTGGTTTGAGGGTTCCTGTTGACCTGTAGTATCAATGTACCAAATTAGAACATTTTTGACCATAAAATGGGAATTTCAAGTGGCCTCTAGTGCTCCCTAGGGGCTTAATGTTGGCCATTCTTTGTTTGTGGGTTCCTGTTGGCCAGTAGTATCAATGTACCATATTAGAAAATTTTTGACCAGAAAACGAAATTTTGGGAGTGGCCTGTAGCTCTCTAATGGCTTAATGTGGGCCATACTTGGTTTGTGGGTTCCTGTTGGCCTGTAGTATCAATGTACCAAATTATAACTTTTTGACCAGAAAATGGGAATTTCGGCTTGGCCTCTAGCCACCTAGTGGTGAATGTCGGTCATTCTTGGTTTGTGGATTCCTTTGGCCTGTACTATTAATGTACCAAATTAGAACATTTTTGACCAGAAAATGGGAATTTCGGCATGGCCTGTAGTGCTCCCTAGGGCTTAATGTTGGCCATTCTTGGTTTGAGGGTTCCTGTTGACCTGCAGTATCAATGTACCAAATTAGAACGCTTTTGACCAGAAAACGAAATTTTGGAGTAGCCTGTAGCTCTCTAAGGGCTTAATGTGGGCCACACTTGGTATGTGGGTTCCTGTTGGCCTGTAGTATCAAAGTACCAAATTAGAAAATTTTTGACCAGAAAATGGGAATTTTGGCTTGTCCTGTAGTGCTCCCTAGTGGCTTAATGTCGGTCATTCTTGGTTTGTGGATTCCTGTTGGCCTGTACTATTCTTGTACCTAATTAGAACATTTTTGACCAGAAAATGGGAATTTTGGCTTGTCCTGTAGTGCCCCTAGTGGCGTATGTCGGTCATTCTTGGTTTGTGGATTCCTGTTGGCCTGTACTATTAATTTACCAAATTAGAACATTTTTGACCAGAAAATGGGAATTTTGGCATGGCCATTCTTTGCACAGTACTTCAGAGTGATGTCATCTTTAAGCATGTTAGGTTTGAAAACCATCAGTCAAAATTACATTTGATTTATTGACACGTATATATTGTTAAAATTTGGACATTTACATAAACACCTCTTTCAGCCATTTTGTATCGTGATTCATTTTTCCTAAGTAACGCTTTCAAGGATGTCCATTCTACACATGTGTACCAAATTTCAAGTCAATTGAGCTACGGTTCAGGAGAAGAAGAGTTTTGTAGGTTTTCGCAAATTTTCAACGTACGGGAAAATCCATCATGGCGGAAGTTATGGGTTCTTGAGGCTTTTTGTTCCCCATGAGGAATGAGGCATGTACACCAAATTTCAGAAGATTTGGACAAATGGCATGGAAATTGTATCACTTTGAATTTTGTTTTTTGGGCGTGGCCTGTAGCGCCACCTATGGGCTGAATGTGGGCCATTCTTGGTTTGGGGGTACCAGCTGGCATGGAGTATCAATGTGCCAATTTAGAAAATTTTTGACCAGTGACTTTTGAGCTATTGGGGCTCAAGGAGAAGAATAATAATAATAATAATAATAATAATAATAATAATAATAACTATCAATATAGCTGCAAGCAGCAATGCGGATTCCTCCTCAAAATGGCAAATCATTTCAAATTGATCAGTAGAGGGTTGGGGTTAAACCCTCTCAATGGATGAATCCAAAAACATGTATTTCTGTCTGAATCCTAAACTAAACATTTTCAGTCTACAGGAAAATCCATCATACCTTATGGATCCTTGAGGCTTTTTTGTTCCCAATGAGAAATGAGGCATGTACACCAAGATTCAAAAGAATTGGTTAAATGGCTGGAAATGGTATCACTTTGAAAATATTTTTTGGGGCGTGGCCTGTAGCCTCCTATGGGCAAATGTGGGTCATTCTTGGTTTGTGGGTTCCTGTTGGCCTGTAGTATCAATGTACATAATTAGAAAATATTTGACCAGAAAATGGGACTTTTGGGAATTACCTGTAGCTCCTCTAGGGGTGAATGTTGGCCATTCTTGGTTTGAGGGTTCCTGTTGACCTGTAGTATCAATGTACCAAATTAGAACATTTTTGACCATAAATGGGAATTTCAAGGTACTCTAGTGCTCCCTAGGGCTTAATGTTGGCCATTCTTTGTTTGTGGGTTCCTGTTGGCCAGTAGTATCAATGTACCATATTAGAAAATTTTTGACCAGAAAACGAAATTTTGGGAGTGGCCTGTAGCTCTCTAATGGCTTAATGTGGGCCATACTTGGTTTGTGGGTTCCTGTTGGCCTGTAGTATCAATGTACCAAATTATAACTTTTTGACCAGAAAATGGGAATTTCGGCTTGGCCTCTAGCTCACCTAGTGGTGAATGTCGGTCATTCTTGGTTTGTGGATTCCTTTGGCCTGTACTATTAATGTACCAAATTAGAACATTTTTGACCAGAAAATGGGAATTTCGGCATGGCCTGTAGTGCTCCCTAGGGGCTTAATGTTGGCCATTCTTGGTTTGAGGGTTCCTGTTGACCTGCAGTATCAATGTACCAAATTAGAACGCTTTTGACCAGAAAACTAAATTTTGAGTAGCCTGTAGCTCTCTAAGGGCTTAATGTGGGCCACACTTGGTATGTGGGTTCCTGTTGGCCTGTAGTATCAAAGTACCAAATTAGAAAATTTTTGACCAGAAAATGGGAATTTTGGCTTGTCCTGTAGTGCTCCCTAGTGGCTTAATGTCGGTCATTCTTGGTTTGTGGATTCCTGTTGGCCTGTACTATTCTTTGTACCTAATTAGAACATTTTTGACCAGAAAATGGGAATTTTGGCTTGTCCTGTAGTGCCCCTAGTGGCTTATGTCGGTCATTCTTGGTTTGTGGATTCCTGTTGGCCTGTACTATTAATTTACCAAATTAGAACATTTTTGACCAGAAAATGGGAATTTTGGCATGGCCATTCTTTGCACAGTACTTCAGAGTGATGTCATCTTTAAGCATGTTAGGTTTGAAAACCATCAGTCAAAATTACATTTGATTTATTGACACGTATATATTGTTAAAATTTGGACATTTACATAAACACTCTTTCAGCCATTTTGTATCGGATTCATTTTTCCTAAGTAACGCTTTCAAGGATGTCCATTCTACACATGTGTACCAAATTTCAAGTCAATTGGAGCTACGGTTCAGGAGAAGAAGAGTTTTGTAGGTTTTCGAAATTTTCAACGCACGGGAAAATCCATCATGGCGGAAGTTATGGGTTCTTGAGGCTTTTTGTTCCCCATGAGGAATGAGGCATGTACACCAAATTTCAGAAGATTTGGACAAATGGCTGGAAATTGTATCACTTTGAATTTTGTTTTTTGGGCGTGGCCTGTAGCGCCACCTATGGGCTGAATGTGGGCCATTCTTGGTTTGGGGGTACCAGCTGGCATGGAGTATCAATGTGCCAATTTAGAAAATTTTTGACCAGTGACTTTTGAGCTATTGGGGCTCAAGGAGAAGAATAATAATAATAATAATAATAATAAATATAGCTGCAAGCAGCAATGCGGATTCCTCCTCAAAATGGCAAATCATTTCAAATTGATCAGTAGAGGGTTGGGGTTAAACCCTCTCAATGGATGAATCCAAAAACATGTATTTCTGTCTGAATCCTAAACTAAACATTTTCAGTCTACAGGAAAATCCATACATACCTTATGGATCCTTGAGGCTTTTTTGTTCCCAATGAGAAATGAGGCATGTACACCAAGATTCAAAAGAATTGGTTAAATGGCTGGAAATGGTATCACTTTGAAAATATTTTTTGGGGCGTGGCCTGTAGCCTACCTATGGGCAAATGTGGGTCATTCTTGGTTTGTGGGTTCCTGTTGGCCTGTAGTATCAATGTACATAATTAGAAAATATTTGACCAGAAAATGGGACTTTTGGGAATTACCTGTAGCTCTCTAGGGGTGAATGTTGGCCATTCTTGGTTTGAGGGTTCCTGTTGACCTGTAGTATCAATGTACCAAATTAGAACATTTTTGACCATAAAATGGGAATTTCGAGTGGCCTCTAGTGCTCCCTAGGGGCTTAATGTTGGCCATTCTTTGTTTGTGGGTTCCTGTTGGCCAGTAGTATCAATGTACCATATTAGAAAATTTTTGACCAGAAAACGAAATTTTGGGAGTGGCCTGTAGCTCTCTAATGGCTTAATGTGGGCCATACTTGGTTTGTGGGTTCCTGTTGGCCTGTAGTATCAATGTACCAAATTATAACTTTTTGACCAGAAAATGGGAATTTCGGCTTGGCCTCTAGCTCACCTAGTGGTGAATGTCGGTCATTCTTGGTTTGTGGATTCCTTTGGCCTGTACTATTAATGTACCAAATTAGAACATTTTTGACCAGAAAATGGGAATTTCGGCATGGCCTGTAGTGCTCCCTAGGGCTTAATGTTGGCCATTCTTGGTTTGAGGGTTCCTGTTGACCTGCAGTATCAATGTACCAAATTAGAACGCTTTTGACCAGAAAACTAAATTTTGGAGTAGCCTGTAGCTCTCTAAGGGCTTAATGTGGGCCACACTTGGTATGTGGGTTCCTGTTGGCCTGTAGTATCAAAGTACCAAATTAGAAAATTTTTGACCAGAAAATGGGAATTTTGGCTTGTCCTGTAGTGCTCCCTAGTGGCTTAATGTCGGTCATTCTTGGTTTGTGGATTCCTGTTGGCCTGTACTATTCTTTGTACCTAATTAGAACATTTTTGACCAGAAAATGGGAATTTTGGCTTGTCCTGTAGTGCCCCTAGTGGCTGTATGTCGGTCATTCTTGGTTTGTGGATTCCTGTTGGCCTGTACTATTAATTTACCAAATTAGAACATTTTTGACCAGAAAATGGGAATTTTGGCATGGCCATTCTTTGCACAGTACTTCAGAGTGATGTCATCTTTAAGCATGTTAGGTTTGAAAACCATCAGTCAAAATTACATTTGATTTATTGACACGTATATATTGTTAAAATTTGGACATTTACATAAACACTCCTTTCAGCCATTTTGTATCGTGATTCATTTTTCCTAAGTAACGCTTTCAAGGATGTCCATTCTACACATGTGTACCAAATTTCAAGTCAATTGAGCTACGGTTCAGGAGAAGAAGAGTTTTGTAGGTTTTCGCAAATTTTCAACGCACGGGAAAATCCATCATGGCGGAAGTTATGGGTTCTTGAGGCTTTTTGTTCCCCATGAGGAATGAGGCATGTACACCAAATTTCAGAAGATTTGGACAAATGGCTGGAAATTGTATCACTTTGAATTTTGTTTTTTGGGCGTGGCCTGTAGCGCCACCTATGGGCTGAATGTGGGCCATTCTTGGTTTGGGGGTACCAGTGGCATGGAGTATCAATGTGCCAATTTAGAAAATTTTTGACCAGTGACTTTTGAGCTATTGGGGCTCAAGGAGAAGAATAATAATAATAATAATAATAATAAATATAGCTGCAAGCAGCAATGCGGATTCCTCCTCAAAATGGCAAATCATTTAAAATTGATCAGTAGATGGTTGGGGTTAAACCCTCCCAATGGATGAATTCAAAAACATGTATTTCTGTCTGAATCCTAAACTAAACATTTTCAGTCTACAGGAAAATCCATACAGACCTTATGGATCCTTGAGGCTTTTTGTTCCCAATGAGAAATGAGGCATGTACACCAAGATTCAGAAGAATTGGACAAATGGCGTGGAAATGGTATCACTTTGAAAATATTTTTTGGGGCGTGGCCTGTAGCACCACCTATGGGCAAATGTGGGCCATTCTTGGTTTGTGGGTTCCTGTTGGCCTGTAGTATCAATGTACAAAATTAGAAAATATTTGACCAGAAAATGGGAATTACCTGTAGCTCTAGGTGAATGTGGCCATTCTGGTTTGAGGGTCCTGTTGACCTGTAGTATCAATGTACCAAATTAGAACATTTTGACCATAAATGGGAATTTCAGGGCTCTAGTTCTCTAGGTTAATGTTGGCCATTCTTGTTTGTGGTTCCTGTGGCAGTAGTATCAATGTACCAAATTAGAAAATGTTTGACCAGAAAATGGAATTTTGGGAATTGCCTGTAGCTTCTCTAATGGCTTAATGTTGGCCATTCTTGGTTTGTGGGTTCCTGTTGGCCTGTAGTATCAATGTACCAAATTAGAACATTTTTGACCAGAAAATGGGAATTTCGGCATGGCCTGTAGTGCTCCCTAGGGGCTGAATGTTGGCCATTCTTGGTTTGAGGGTTCCTGTTGACCTGCAGTATCAATGTACCAAATTAGAACGCTTTTGACCAGAAACTAAATTTTGAGTAGCCTGTAGCTCCTAAGGGCTAATGTGGGCCACACTTGGTATGTGGGTTCCTGTGGCCTGTAGTATCAAAGTACCAAATTAGAAAATTTTTGACCAGAAATGGGAATTTTGGCTTGTCCTGTAGTGCTCCCTAGTGGCTAATGTCGGTCATTCTTGGTTTGTGGATTCCTGTTGGCCTGTACTATTCATTGTACCAAATTAGAACATTTTAGACCAGAAAATGGGAATTTTGGCTTGTCCTGTAGTGCCCCTAGTGGCATGTCGGTCATTCTGGTTTGTGGATTCCTGTTGGCCTGTACTATTAATTTACCAAATTAGAACATTTTGACCAGAAATGGGAATTTTGGCATGGCCATTCTTTGCACAGTACTTCAGAGTGATGTCATCTTTAAGCATGTTAGGTTTGAAAACCATCAGTCAAAATTACATTTGATTTATTGACACGTATATATTGTTAAAATTTGGACATTTACATAAACACGCTCTTTCAGCCATTTTGTATCGTGATTCATTTTTCCTAAGTAACGCTTTCAAGGATGTCCATTCTACACATGTGTACCAAATTTCAAGTCAATTGGAGCTACGGTTCAGGAGAAGAAGAGTTTTGTAGGTTTTCGCAAATTTTCAACGTGACGGAAAATCCATCATGGCGGAAGTTATGGGTTCTTGAGGCTTTTTTGTTCCCCATGAGGAATGAGGCATGTACACCAAATTTCAGAAGATTTGGACAAATGGCGTGGAAATTGTATCACTTTGAATTTTGTTTTTTGGGCGTGGCCTGTAGCGCCACCTATGGGCTGAATGTGGGCCATTCTTGGTTTGGGGGTACCCGCTGGCATGGAGTATCAATGTGCCAATTTAGAAAACTTTTGACCAGTGACTTTTGAGCTATTGGGGCTCAAGGAGAAGAATAATAATAATAATAATAATAAATATAGCTGCAAGCAGCAATGCGGATTCCTCCTCAAAATGGCAAATCATTTAAAATTGATCAGTAGAGGGTTGGGGTTAAACCTCTCAATGGATGAATCCAAAAACATGTATTTCTGTCTGAATCCTAAACTAAACATTTTCAGTGTACAGGAAAATCCATCATGACCTTATGGATCCTTGAGGCTTTTTTGTTCCCAATGAGAAATGAGGCATGTACACCAAGATTCAAAAGAATTGGTTAAATGGCGTGGAAATGGTATCACTTTGAAAATATTTTTTGGGGCGTGGCCTGTAGCGCCACCTATGGGCAAATGTGGGTCATTCTTGGTTTGTGGGTTCCTGTTGGCCTGTAGTATCAATGTACATAATTAGAAAATATTTGACCAGAAAATGGGACTTTTGGGAATTACCTGTAGCTCCCTAGGGGTGAATGTTGGCCATTCTTGGTTTGAGGGTTCCTGTTGACCTGTAGTATCAATGTACCAAATTAGAACATTTTTGACCATAAATGGGAATTTCAAGTGGCCTCTAGTGCTCCCTAGGGGCTTAATGTTGGCCATTCTTTGTTTGTGGGTTCCTGTTGGCCAGTAGTATCAATGTACCATATTAGAAAATTTTTGACCAGAAAACGAAATTTTGGGAGTGGCCTGTAGCTCTCTAATGGCTTAATGTGGGCCATACTTGGTTTGTGGGTTCCTGTTGGCCTGTAGTATCAATGTACCAAATTATAACTTTTTTGACCAGAAAATGGGAATTTCTGGCTTGGCCTCTAGCCACCTAGTGGTGAATGTCGGTCATTCTTGGTTTGTGGATTCCTTTGGCCTGTACTATTAATGTACCAAATTAGAACATTTTTGACCAGAAAATGGGAATTTCGGCATGGCCTGTAGTGCTCCCTAGGGCTTAATGTTGGCCATTCTTGGTTTGAGGGTTCCTGTTGACCTGCAGTATCAATGTACCAAATTAGAACGCTTTTGACCAGAAAACTAAATTTTGGAGTAGCCTGTAGCTCTCTAAGGGCTTAATGTGGGCCACACTTGGTATGTGGGTTCCTGTTGGCCTGTAGTATCAAAGTACCAAATTAGAAAATTTTTGACCAGAAAATGGGAATTTTGGCTTGTCCTGTAGTGCTCCCTAGTGGCTTAATGTCGGTCATTCTTGGTTTGTGGATTCCTGTTGGCCTGTACTATTCTTGTACCTAATTAGAACATTTTTGACCAGAAAATGGGAATTTTGGCTTGTCCTGTAGTGCCCCTAGTGGCTGATGTCGGTCATTCTTGGTTTGTGGATTCCTGTTGGCCTGTACTATTAATTTACCAAATTAGAACATTTTTGACCAGAAAATGGGAATTTTGGCATGGCCATTCTTTGCACAGTACTTCAGAGTGATGTCATCTTTAAGCATGTTAGGTTTGAAAACCATCAGTCAAAATTACATTTGATTTATTGACACGTATATATTGTTAAAATTTGGACATTTACATAAACACGCTCTTTCAGCCATTTTGTATCGTGATTCATTTTTCCTAAGTAACGCTTTCAAGGATGTCCATTCTACACATGTGTACCAAATTTCAAGTCAATTGAGCTACGGTTCAGGAGAAGAAGAGTTTTGTAGGTTTTCGCAAATTTTCAACGCACGGGAAAATCCATCATGGCGGAAGTTATGGGTTCTTGAGGCTTTTTGTTCCCCATGAGGAATGAGGCATGTACACCAAATTTCAGAAGATTTGGACAAATGGCGTGGAAATTGTATCACTTTGAATTTTGTTTTTTGGGCGTGGCCTGTAGCGCCACCTATGGGCTGAATGTGGGCCATTCTTGGTTTGGGGGTACCATGGCATGGAGTATCAATGTGCCAATTTAGAAAATTTTTGACCAGTGACTTTTGAGCTATTGGGGCTCAAGGAGAAGAATAATAATAATAATAATAATAAATATAGCTGCAAGCAGCAATGCGGATTCCTCCTCAAAATGGCAAATCATTTCAAATTGATCAGTAGATGGTTGGGGTTAAACCTCTCAATGGATGAATCCAAAAACATGTATTTCTGTCTGAATCCTAAACTAAACATTTTCAGTGTACAGGAAAATCCATACATGACCTTATGGATCCTTGAGGCTTTTTTGTTCCCAATGAGAAATGAGGCATGTACACCAAGATTCAGAAGAATTGGTTAAATGGCTGGAAATGGTATCACTTTGAAAATATTTTTTGGGGCGTGGCCTGTAGCACCACCTATGGGCAAATGTGGGCCATTCTTGGTTTGTGGGTTCCTGTTGGCCTGTAGTATCAATGTACATAATTAGAAAATATTTGACCAGAAAATGGGACTTTTGGGAATTACCTGTAGCTCTCTAGGGGTGAATGTTGGCCATTCTTGGTTTGAGGGTTCCTGTTGACCTGTAGTATCAATGTACCAAATTAGAACATTTTTGACCATAAAATGGGAATTTCGAATGGCCTCTAGTGCTCCCTAGGGGCTTAATGTTGGCCATTCTTGGTTTGTGGGTTCCTGTTGGCCAGTAGTATCAATGTACCATATTAGAAAATTTTTGACCAGAAAACGAAATTTTGGGAGTGGCCTGTAGCTCTCTAATGGCTTAATGTGGGCCATACTTGGTTTGTGGGTTCCTGTTGGCCTGTAGTATCAATGTACCAAATTATAACTTTTTGACCAGAAAATGGGAATTTCGGCTTGGCCTCTAGCTCACCTAGTGGTGAATGTCGGTCATTCTTGGTTTGTGGATTCCTTTTGGCCTGTACTATTAATGTACCAAATTAGAACATTTTTGACCAGAAAATGGGAATTTCTGCATGGCCTGTAGTGCTCCCTAGGGGCTTAATGTTGGCCATTCTTGGTTTGAGGGTTCCTGTTGACCTGCAGTATCAATGTACCAAATTAGAACGCTTTTGACCAGAAAACTAAATTTTGGAGTAGCCTGTAGCTCCCTAAGGGCTTAATGTGGGCCACACTTGGTATGTGGGTTCCTGTTGGCCTGTAGTATCAAAGTACCAAATTAGAAAATTTTTGACCAGAAAATGGGAATTTTGGCTTGTCCTGTAGTGCTCCCTAGTGGCTTAATGTCGGTCATTCTTGGTTTGTGGATTCCTGTTGGCCTGTACTATTCTTGTACCTAATTAGAACATTTTTGACCAGAAAATGGGAATTTTGGCTTGTCCTGTAGTGCCCCTAGTGGCGTATGTCGGTCATTCTTGGTTTGTGGATTCCTGTTGGCCTGTACTATTAATTTACCAAATTAGAACATTTTTGACCAGAAAATGGGAATTTTGGCATGGCCATTCTTTGCACAGTACTTCAGAGTGATGTCATCTTGAAGCATGTTAGGTTTGAAAACCATCAGTCAAAATTACATTTGATTTATTGACACGTATATATTGTTAAAATTTGACATTTACATAAACACTCCTTTCAGCCATTTTGTATCGTGATTCATTTTTCCTAAGTAACGCTTTCAAGGATGTCCATTCTACACATGTGTACCAAATTTCAAGTCAATTGAGCTACGGTTCAGGAGAAGAAGAGTTTTGTAGGTTTTCGAAATTTTCAACGCACGGGAAAATCCATCATGGCGAAGTTATGGGTTCTTGAGGCTTTTTGTTCCCCATGAGGAATGAGGCATGTACACCAAATTTCAGAAGATTTGGACAAATGGCGTGGAAATTGTATCACTTTGAATTTTGTTTTTTGGGCGTGGCCTGTAGCGCCACCTATGGGCGTAATGTGGGCCATTCTTGGTTTGGGGGTACCGCTGGCATGGAGTATCAATGTGCCAATTTAGAAAATTTTTGACCAGTGACTTTTGAGCTATTGGGGCTCAAGGAGAAGAATAATAATAATAATAATAATAATAAATATAGCTGCAAGCAGCAATGCGGATTCCTCCTCAAAATGGCAAATCATTTCAAATTGATCAGTAGAGGGTTGGGGTTAAACCCTCTCAATGGATGAATCCAAAAACATGTATTTCTGTCTGAATCCTAAACTAAACATTTTCAGTCTACAGGAAAATCCATCATACCTTATGGATCCTTGAGGCGCTTTTTGTTCCCAATGAGAAATGAGGCATGTACACCAAGATTCAAAAGAATTGGTTAAATGGCGTGGAAATGGTATCACTTTGAAAATATTTTTTGGGGCGTGGCCTGTAGCCTCCTATGGGCAAATGTGGGTCATTCTTGGTTTGTGGGTTCCTGTTGGCCTGTAGTATCAATGTACATAATTAGAAAATATTTGACCAGAAAATGGGACTTTTGGGAATTACCTGTAGCTCTCTAGGGGTGAATGTTGGCCATTCTTGGTTTGAGGGTTCCTGTTGACCTGTAGTATCAATGTACCAAATTAGAACATTTTTGACCATAAAATGGGAATTTCAAGGTACTCTAGTGCTCCCTAGGGCTTAATGTTGGCCATTCTTTGTTTGTGGGTTCCTGTTGGCCAGTAGTATCAATGTACCATATTAGAAAATTTTTGACCAGAAAACGAAATTTTGGGAGTGGCCTGTAGCTCTCTAATGGCTTAATGTGGGCCATACTTGGTTTGTGGGTTCCTGTTGGCCTGTAGTATCAATGTACCAAATTATAACTTTTTTGACCAGAAAATGGGAATTTCGGCTTGGCCTCTAGCCACCTAGTGGTGAATGTCGGTCATTCTTGGTTTGTGGATTCCTTTGGCCTGTACTATTAATGTACCAAATTAGAACATTTTTGACCAGAAAATGGGAATTTCGGCATGGCCTGTAGTGCTCCCTAGGGCTTAATGTTGGCCATTCTTGGTTTGAGGGTTCCTGTTGACCTGCAGTATCAATGTACCAAATTAGAACGCTTTTGACCAGAAAACTAAATTTTGGAGTAGCCTGTAGCTCTCTAAGGGCTTAATGTGGGCCACACTTGGTATGTGGGTTCCTGTTGGCCTGTAGTATCAAAGTACCAAATTAGAAAATTTTTGACCAGAAAATGGGAATTTTGGCTTGTCCTGTAGTGCTCCCTAGTGGCTTAATGTCGGTCATTCTTGGTTTGTGGATTCCTGTTGGCCTGTACTATTCTTGTACCTAATTAGAACATTTTTGACCAGAAAATGGGAATTTTGGCTTGTCCTGTAGTGCCCCTAGTGGCTGTATGTCGGTCATTCTTGGTTTGTGGATTCCTGTTGGCCTGTACTATTAATTTACCAAATTAGAACATTTTTGACCAGAAAATGGGAATTTTGGCATGGCCATTCTTTGCACAGTACTTCAGAGTGATGTCATCTTTAAGCATGTTAGGTTTGAAAACCATCAGTCAAAATTACATTTGATTTATTGACACGTATATATTGTTAAAATTTGACATTTACATAAACACTCTTTCAGCCATTTTGTATCGTGATTCATTTTTCCTAAGTAACGCTTTCAAGGATGTCCATTCTACACATGTGTACCAAATTTCAAGTCAATTGAGCTACGGTTCAGGAGAAGAAGAGTTTTGTAGGTTTTCTAAATTTTCAACGCACGGGAAAATCCATCATGGCGGAAGTTATGGGTTCTTGAGGCTTTTTGTTCCCCATGAGGAATGAGGCATGTACACCAAATTTCAGAAGATTTGGACAAATGGCGTGGAAATTGTATCACTTTGAATTTTGTTTTTTGGGCGTGGCCTGTAGCGCCACCTATGGGCTGAATGTGGGCCATTCTTGGTTTGGGGGTACCTGCTGGCATGGAGTATCAATGTGCCAATTTAGAAAATTTTTGACCAGTGACTTTTGAGCTATTGGGGCTCAAGGAGAAGAATAATAATAATAATAATAAATATAGCTGCAAAGCAGCAATGCGGATTCCTCCTCAAAATGGCAAATCATTTAAAATTGATCAGTAGATGGTTGGGGATAAACCTCCCAATTAAGGAATTCAAAAAACATGTCTTTGTCTGAATCCTAAACTAAACATTTTCAATGTACAGGAAAATCCATACCGACCTTATGGATCCTTGAGGCTTTTTTGTTCCCAATGAGAAATGAGGCATGTACACCAAGTTTCAGAAGAATTGGACAAATGGCGGAAATGGTATCACTTTGAAAATATTTTTTGGGGCGTGGCCTGTAGCACCACCTATGGTCGAATGTGGGCCATTCTTGGTTTGTGGGTTCCTGTTGGCCTGTAGTATCAATGTACAAAATTAGAAAATATTTGACCAGAAAATGGGAATTTTGGAGTGGCCTGTAGCTCCCTAGGGGCTTAATGTGGGCCATTCTTGGTTTGTGGGTTCCTGTTGGCCTGTAGAATCAATGTACCAAATTAGAAAATGTTTGACCAGAAAATGGGACTTTTGGGAATTACCTGTAGCTCTCCTAATGGCTTAATGTTGGCCATTCTTGGTTTGTGGGTTCCTGTTGGCCTGTAGTACCATTGTACCAAATTAGAACATTTTAGACCAGAAAATGGGAATTTCGGCATGGCCTGTAGCTCTCCTAGGGGTGAATGTTGGCCATTCTTGGTTTGTGGGTTCCTGTTGGCCTGTAGTATCAATGTACCAAATTAGAACATTTTTGACCAGAAAACGGGAATTTTGGCGTGGCCTTTAGCTCTCTAGTGGCTTAATGTCGGCCATTCTTGGTTTGTGGGTTCCTGTTGGCCTGTAGTACCATTGTACCAAATTAGAACATTTTAGACCAGAAAATGGGAATTTCTGGCATGGCCTGTAGTGCTTCTCTAGGGGCTTAATGTTGGCCATTCTTTGCACAGTACTTCAGAGTGATGTCATCTTGAAGCATGTTAGGTTTGAAAACCATCAGTCAAAATTACATTTGATTTATTGACACGTATATATTGTTAAAATTTGGACATTTACATAAACACTCTTTCAGCCATTTTGTATCGTGATTCATTTTTCCTAAGTAACGCTTTCAAAGACTGTCCATTCTACACATGTGTACCAAATTTCAAGTCAATTGAGCTACGGTTCAGGAGAAGAAGAGTTTTGTAGGTTTTCGCAAATTTTCAACGCACGGGAAAATCCATCATGGCGAAGTTATGGGTTCTTGAGGCTTTTTGTTCCCCATGAGGAATGAGGCATGTACACCAAATTTCAGAAGATTTGGACAAATGGCGTGGAAATTGTATCACTTTGAATTTTGTTTTTTGGGCGTGGCCTGTAGTGCCACCTATGGGCTGAATGTGGGCCATTCTTGGTTTGGGGGTACCGCTGGCATGGAGTATCAATGTGCCAATTTAGAAAACTTTTGACCAGTGACTTTTGAGCTATTGGGGCTCAAGGAGAAGAATAATAATAATAATAATAAATATAGCTGCAAAGCAGCAATGCGGATTCCTCCTCAAAATGGCAAATCATTTAAAATTGATCAGTAGATGGTTGGGGATAAACCCTCCCAATTAAGGAATTCAAAAACATGTCTTTGTCTGAATCCTAAACTAAACATTTTCAATGTACAGGAAAATCCATACCGACCTTATGGATCCTTGAGGCTTTTTTGTTCCCAATGAGAAATGAGGCATGTACACCAAGTTTCAGAAGAATTGGACAAATGGCGTGGAAATGGTATCACTTTGAAAATATTTTTTGGGGCGTGGCCTGTAGCACCACCTATGGTCAAATGTGGGCCATTCTTGGTTTGTGGGTTCCTGTTGGCCTGTAGTATCAATGTACAAAATTAGAAAATATTTGACCAGAAAATGGGAATTTTGGAGTGGCCTGTAGCTCCCTAGGGGCTGAATGTGGGCCATTCTTGGTTTGTGGGTTCCTGTTGGCCTGTAGAATCAATGTACCAAATTAGAAAATGTTTGACCAGAAAATGGGAATTTTGGGAATTACCTGTAGCTCTCTAGTGGCTTAATGTTGGCCATTCTTGGTTTGTGGGTTCCTGTTGGCCTGTAGTATCAATGTACCAAATTAGAACATTTTTGACCAGAAAATGGGAATTTTGGCATGGCCTGTAGCTTCCCTAATGGCTTAATGTGGGCCATAGCAATACATGCAACCGAACGAAGGCCAATGGA
>NW_026266347.1:0-33943 GCF_025860055.1 Xyrauchen texanus
GGAGCTGTGAGTCGTGAAAATTTGTCGCAATGTTAAGTCTGTGGGATTTTTCGGCCGCTTTTTTGCCCCTGGGGCAAATACCGTACCCCCGATCACTTATAAAAGTCATTTCACACTTCTCCTCAATAGGCCGCTTGATTTGAGGCCACACTCAGGGGTGTGTGACAAAAGATGCGGGACAAGTTACACGCCGAACTTTTGTGTGGAAGAATAATAATAACTAGATGGGTACATTTCCTGAAGAAAATGTGAGTGGTGCTTGCCGTGGCGAAACTCGTCAAACAGCATGCTGTAACTCGAAAAGAACAAAAATCGCGGTTGTAAATATATCAACCTGGAAGTCTGTACGATTTTCTGGTGCAGAAATATGTGATTTGTTACTCGGTTGCTAGGGTAAGCCCGTGTGGTTGCTATGCAGTTACCGAGGTGATACGATACGCGGCTCCTTTCCACCCCGAGCGAAACAAGTCAACCCGGAAGTCCCTACGTTTTTCTGATGCAGAGCCTGCCAGCCTCTTCAAATGTAGCAAATCACACGTTTCTGCGAAATCCTCGCTCGGAGCTGTGATGCGTCAAAGTTTGTCGCAATGTTAAGTCTATGGGATTTTTCGGCCGCTTTTTTGCCCCTGGGGCAAATACCGTAACCCCGATCGCTTATAAAAGTCATAGCACACGTGTCCTCAATAGGCCATTCGATTTGATACCTCATTCATGGGTCTACGCCAAACGGTGCGGGACGAGTTAGGTGCCGAAGTTTTGTTAAGAGATATAATAATAATAACTAGATAGGTACATTTCCTGAAGAAAATGTGAGTGGTGCTTGCCGTGGCAAAACTCGTCAAACAGCATGTTGTAACTTGAAAAGAACAAAAATTATGGTCATAAATAAATCAACCCAGAAGTCTGTACGATTTTCTGGTGCAGAAATATGTGATTTGTTACTCGGTTGCTAGGGTAAGCCCGTGTGGTTGCTATGCAGTTACCAAGGTAATACAATACATGGCTCCATTCCATCCTGAGTGAAATAAGTCAACCCGGAAGTCTGTAGTGTTTTCTGGTGCAGAGATATGTGATTTGTTGCTCGGTTGCTAGGGTAACTCCATCTGGTTGCTAGGCAGTTACCATAGTGATACTAATCAAGTGTCCTTGCCATCCTGATTGAAATAAATCAACCCAGAAGTCTCTATGTTTTTGTGATGCAGAGATATGTGATTTGTTACTCGGTTGCTAGGGTAACCCCATCTGGTTGCTAGGCAGTTACCATAGTGATACTAATCAAGTGTCCTTGCCATCCTGATTGAAATAAGTCAACCCGGAAGTCTCTACGTTTTCTGATGCAGAGATATGTGATTTGTTACTTGGTTGCTAGGGTAACCCCATCTGGTTGCTAGGCAGTTACCATAGTGATACTAATGAAGTGTCCTTGCCATCCTGATTGAAATAAGTCAACCCGGAAGTCTCTACTGTTTTTGTGATGCAGAGATATGTGATTTGTTACTCGGTTGCTAGGGTAACCCCATCTGGTTGCTAGGCAGTTACCATAGTGATACTAATCAAGTGTCCTTGCCATCCTGATTGAAATAAGTCAACCCAGAAGTCTCTACGATTTTCTGATGCAGAGATATGTGATTTGTTACTCGGTTGCTAGGGTAAGCCCATCTGGTTGCTAGGCAGTTACCATAGTGATACTAATGAAGTCTCCTTGCCATCCTGATTGAAGTAAGTCAACCCGGAAGTCTCTATGTTTTTGTGATGCAGAGATATGTGATTTGTTACTCGGTTGCTAGGGTAAGCCCATCTGGTTGCTAGGCAGTTACCATAGTGATACTAATGAAGTCTCCTTGCCATCCTGATTGAAGTAAGTCAACCCGGAAGTCTCTATGTTTTTGTGATGCAGAGATATGTGATTTGTTAATCGGTTGCTAGGGTAAGCCCATCTGGTTGCTAGGCAGTTACCATAGTGATACTAATGAAGTGTCCTTGCCATCCTGATTGAAATAAGTCAACCCGGAAGTCTGTACGATTTTCTGGTGCAGAAATATGTGATTTTTTACTCGGTTGCTAGGGTAAGCCCATGTGGTTGCTATGCAGTTACCAAGGTAATACAATACATGGCTCCTTTCCATCCTGAGTGAAATAAGTCAACCCGGAAGTCTGTAGTGTTTTCTGGTGCAGAGATATGTGATTTGTTACTCGGTTGCTAGGGTAACCCCATCTGGTTGCTAGGCAGTTACCATATTGATACTAATGAAGTGTCCTTGCCATCCTGGTTGAAATAAATCAACCCAGAAGTCTGTACTGTTTTCTGGTGCCGAGATATGTGATTTGTTTCTCGGTTGCTAGGGTAACCCCATCTGGTTGCTAGGCAGTTACCATAGTGATAGTAATGAAGTGTCCTTGCGATGCTGAGTGAAATAAATCAACCCGGAAGTCTGTACTCTTTTCTGGTGCCGAGATATGTGATTTGTTTCTCGGTTGCTAGGGTAACCCCATCTGGTTGCTAGGCAGTTACCATAGTGATAGTAATCAAGTGTCCTTGCGATCCTGAGTGAAATAAATCAACCCGGAAGTCAGTACTATTTTGTGGTGCAGAGATATGTGATTTGTTACTCGGTTGCTAGGGTAACCCCATCTGGTTGCTAGGCAGTTACCATAGTGATAGTAATCAAGTGTCCTTGCGATGCTGAGTGAAATAAATCAACCCGGAAGTCTGTACTCTTTTCTGGTGCAGAGATATGTGATTTGTTTCTCGGTTGCTAGGGTAACCCCATCTGGTTGCTAGGCAGTTACCATAGTGATAGTAATCAAGTGTCCTTGCCATCCTGATTGAAATAAATCAACCCGGAAGTCTGTACTCTTTTCTGGTGCAGAGATATGTGATTTGTTTCTCGGTTGCTAGGGTAACCCCATCTGGTTGCTAGGCAGTTAACATAGTGATAGTAATCAAGTGTCCTTGCCATCCTGATTGAAATAAATCAACCCGGAAGTCTGTACTCTTTTCTGGTGCAGAGATATGTGATTTGTTTCTCGGTTGCTAGGGTAACCCCATCTGGTTGCTAGGCAGTTACCATAGTGATAGTAATCAAGTGTCCTTGCCATCCTGATTGAAATAAATCAACCCGGAAGTCTGTACTCTTTTCTGGTGCAGAGATATGTGATTTGTTTCTCGGTTGCTAGGGTAACCCCATCTGGTTGCTAGGCAGTTAACATAGTGATACTTATCAAGTCTCCTTGCCATCCTGATTGAAATAAGTCAACCCGGAAGTCTCTATGTTTTTGTGATGCAGAGATATGTGATTTGTTACTCGGTTGCTAGGGTAAGCCCATCTGGTTGCTAGGCAGATACCATAGTGATACTAATCAAGTGTCCTTGCCATCCTGATTGAAATAAGTCAACCCGGAAGTCTCTACGTTTTTCTGATGCAGAGATATGTGATTTGTTACTCGGTTGCTAGGGTAAGCTCATCTGGTTGCTAGGCAGTTACCATAGTGATACTAATGAAGTGTCCTTGCCATCCTGATTGAAATAAGTCAACCCGGAAGTCTCTATGTTTTTGTGATGCAGAGATATGTGATTTGTTACTCGGTTGCTAGGGTAAGCCCATCTGGTTGCTAGGCAGTTACCATAGTGATACTAATGAAGTGTCCTTTCCATCCTGATTGAAATAAGTCAACCCGGAAGTCTCTACGTTTTTCTGATGCAGAGATATGTGATTTGTTACTCGGTTGCTAGGGTAACCCCATCTGGTTGCTAGGCAGTTACCATAGTGATACTAATCAAGTCTCCTTGCCATCCTGATTGAAATAAATCAACCCAGAAGTCTCTCTGATTTTCGTGGTGCAGAGATATAGTTACTGCTAAGCGGTTGCTAGGGTACTCTGTTTAGTTGCTAGGGAGTGGCTTGGCAGCTGC
The DNA here is from genome assembly GCF_025860055.1 of Xyrauchen texanus. Taxonomy (NCBI): domain Eukaryota; kingdom Metazoa; phylum Chordata; class Actinopteri; order Cypriniformes; family Catostomidae; genus Xyrauchen; species Xyrauchen texanus. The sequence continues at coordinate 3,914 of NW_026266347.1, forward strand.
CAATCATGAATCTCCAAAGGCTGCTTGTCAGTATGAATGATATAAACCAACTCCCATGCCTCTGTGACATTCAGAATGGAAGATATCCCTCTATGGATTTTGGTTGTTAAGGTGCTCGACAATGGTTGCTAGGGAGGGGCTAGGAAGTGTTGATTTGATGCATGATTGGCTGTTTGCTGTCCGAGTCAAACGAGACCACCCTTGTGTTTCTATGACACTTCTATCCGGAGATATCCCTTTGATCTGTTTCAATAGAAGTCTATGGGACTTGTTGCTAAGGTGCTCTTAATGGTTGCTAGGGCGTGGCTTGATAGCTTCACAATGATCCTGAGAGACTGATTGGTCGTCTGAGTAAAATGAGCCCACCCCTGGTCTCTATGACACTGTGATCCAGAGCTATGTTCAATACAAATCCCTATGCCTTTTCATTTCATGGGCCGTCCTACACCATTATAAGTCAATTGGGGCATTTTTGGGCAGCTCCTGCCCCCAGGGGTGCAACTTTTACCCCATATTGAGGTATGCTCTTACAGAGCCTGCCAGCCTCTTCAAATGTGGCAAATCACACGTTTCTGTGAAATCCTCGCTCGGAGCTGTGACGCCTCAAAGTTTGTCACAATGTTAAGTCTATGGGATTTTTCGGCCGCTTTTTTGCCCCTGGGGCAAATACCGTACCCCGATAAACTTATAAAAGTCATAGCACACGTGTCCTCAATAGGCCGTTCGATTTGACACCTCATTTGTGGGTCTACGCCAAGCGGTGCGGGACGAGTTAGGTGCCGAAGTTTTGTCTGAGATAGAATAATAATAAAAGAAGAAAAATAAAAATAAAATAAGTATGTGAGATTACAATAGTGATGCTTTGCAAGCACCACTAAAATAACTAGATGGGTACATTTCCTGAAGAAAATGTGAGTGGTGCTTGCCGTGGCAAAACTCGATCAAATAGCCTGCTTGAAAAGAACAGAAATTGTGGTCATAAATAAATCAACCCAGAAGTCTGTATAATTTTCTGGTGCAGAAATATGTGATTTGTTACTAGGTTGCTAGGGTAAGCCCATGTGGTTGCTATGCAGTTAGCAAGGTAATACAATACATGGCTCCTTTCCATCCTGAGTGAAATAAGTCAACCCAAAAATCTGTACTGTTTTCTGGTGCAGAGATATGTGATTTGTTACTCGGTTGCTAGGGTAACCCCATGTGGTTGCTAGGCAGTTACCATAGTGATACTAATCAAGTGTCCTTGCCATCCTGATTGAAATAAGTCAACCCGGAAGTCTCTATGTTTTTGTGATGCAGAGATATGTGATTTGTTACTCGGTTGCTAGGGTAAGCCCATCTGGTTGCTAGGCAGTTACCATAGTGATACTAATGAAGTCTCCTTTCCATCCTGATTGAAATAAGTCAACCCGGAAGTCTCTACGTTTTCTGATGCAGAGATATGTGATTTGTTACTCGGTTGCTAGGGTAACCCCATCTGGTTGCTAGGCAGTTACCATAGTGATACTAATCAAGTGTCCTTGCCATCCTGATTGAAATAAATCAACCCAGAAGTCTCTCTGATTTTCTGGTGCAGAGATATAGTTACTGCTAAGCGGTTGCTAGGGTACTCTGTGTAGTTGCTAGGGAGTGGCTTGGCAGCTGCCAATCATGAATCTCCAAAGGCTGCTTGTCAGTATGAATGATATAAACCAACTCCCATGCCTCTGTGACATTCAGAATGGAAGATATCCCTCTATGGATTTTGGTTGTTAAGGTGCTTGACAATGGTTGCTAGGGAGGGGCTAGGAAGTGTTGATTTGATGCATGATTGGCTGTTTGCTGTCCCGAGTCAAGCGAGACCACCCTTGTGTTTCTATGACACTTCTATCCGGAGATATCCCTTTGATCTGTTTCAATAGAAGTGTATGGGACTTGTTGCTAAGGTGCTCTTAATGGTTGCTAGGGCGTGGCTTGATAGCTTCACAATGATCCTGAGAGACTGATTGGTCGTCTGAGTAAAATGAGCCCACCCCCTCGTCTCTATGACACTGTGATCCAGAGCTATGTTCAATACAAATCCCTATGCCTTTTCATTTCATGGGCCGTCCTACACCATTATAAGTCAATTGGGGCATTTTTGGGCAGCTCCTGCCCCCAGAGGTGCAACTTTTACCCCATATTGAGGTATGCTCTTACAGAGCCTGCCAGCCTCTTCAAATGTGGCAAATCACACGTTTCTACGAAATCCTCAGCTTGGAGCTGTGACGCGTCAAAGTTTGTCTCAATGTTAAGTCTATGGGATTTTTCGGCCGCTTTTTTGCCCCTGGGGCAAATACCGTACCCGATAAGCTTATAAAAGTCATAGCACACGTGTCCTCAATAGGCCGTTCGATTTGACACCTCATTCGTGGGTCTACGCCAAGCGGTGCTTGGGACGAGTTAGGTGCCGAAGTTTTGTTAAGAGATATAAAAATAAATAACTAGATGGGTACATTTCCTGAAGAAAATGTGAGTGGTGCTTGCCGTGGCAAAACTCGATCAAACAGCATGTTGTAACTGGAAAAGAAAAAAAATTATGGTCATAAATAAATCAGCCCAGAAGTCTGTACGATTTTCTGGTGCAGAAATATGTGATTTTTTACTCGGTTGCTAGGGTAAGCCCATGTGGTTGCTATGCAGTTACCAAGGTAATACAATACATGGCTCCTTTCCATCCTGAGTGAAATAAGTCAACCCGGAAGTCTGTAGTGTTTTCTGGTGCAGAGATATGTGATTTGTTACTCGGTTGCTAGGGTAACCCCATCTGGTTGCTAGGCAGTTACCATATTGATACTAATGAAGTGTCCTTGCCATCCTGGTTGAAATAAATCAACCCAGAAGTCTGTACTGTTTTCTGGTGCCGAGATATGTGATTTGTTTCTCGGTTGCTAGGGTAACCCCATCTGGTTGCTAGGCAGTTACCATAGTGATAGTAATCAAGTGTCCTTGCGATGCTGAGTGAAATAAATCAACCCGGAAGTCTGTACTCTTTTCTGGTGCCGAGATATGTGATTTGTTTCTCGGTTGCTAGGGTAACCCCATCTGGTTGCTAGGCAGTTACCATAGTGATAGTAATCAAGTGTCCTTGCGATCCTGAGTGAAATAAATCAACCCGGAAGTCAGTACTATTTTGTGGTGCAGAGATATGTGATTTGTTACTCGGTTGCTAGGGTAACCCCATCTGGTTGCTAGGCAGTTACCATAGTGATAGTAATCAAGTGTCCTTGCGATGCTGAGTGAAATAAATCAACCCGGAAGTCTGTACTCTTTTCTGGTGCCGAGATATGTGATTTGTTTCTCGGTTGCTAGGGTAACCCCATCTGGTTGCTAGGCAGTTACCATAGTGATAGTAATCAAGTGTCCTTGCCATCCTGATTGAAATAAATCAACCCGGAAGTCTGTACTCTTTTCTGGTGCCGAGATATGTGATTTGTTTCTCGGTTGCTAGGGTAACCCCATCTGGTTGCTAGGCAGTTAACATAGTGATAGTAATCAAGTGTCCTTGCCATCCTGATTGAAATAAATCAACCCGGAAGTCTGTACTCTTTTCTGGTGCCGAGATATGTGATTTGTTTCTCGGTTGCTAGGGTAACCCCATCTGGTTGCTAGGCAGTTACCATAGTGATAGTAATCAAGTGTCCTTGCCATCCTGATTGAAATAAATCAACCCGGAAGTCTGTACTCTTTTCTGGTGCCGAGATATGTGATTTGTTTCTCGGTTGCTAGGGTAACCCCATCTGGTTGCTAGGCAGTTAACATAGTGATACTTATCAAGTCTCCTTGCCATCCTGATTGAAATAAGTCAACCCGGAAGTCTCTATGTTTTTGTGATGCAGAGATATGTGATTTGTTACTCGGTTGCTAGGGTAAGCCCATCTGGTTGCTAGGCAGATACCATAGTGATACTAATCAAGTGTCCTTGCCATCCTGATTGAAATAAGTCAACCCGGAAGTCTCTACGTTTTTCTGATGCAGAGATATGTGATTTGTTACTCGGTTGCTAGGGTAAGCTCATCTGGTTGCTAGGCAGTTACCATAGTGATACTAATGAAGTGTCCTTGCCATCCTGATTGAAATAAGTCAACCCGGAAGTCTCTATGTTTTTGTGATGCAGAGATATGTGATTTGTTACTCGGTTGCTAGGGTAAGCCCATCTGGTTGCTAGGCAGTTACCATAGTGATACTAATGAAGTGTCCTTTCCATCCTGATTGAAATAAGTCAACCCGGAAGTCTCTACGTTTTTCTGATGCAGAGATATGTGATTTGTTACTCGGTTGCTAGGGTAACCCCATCTGGTTGCTAGGCAGTTACCATAGTGATACTAATCAAGTCTCCTTGCCATCCTGATTGAAATAAATCAACCCAGAAGTCTCTCTGATTTTGTGGTGCAGAGATATAGTTACTGCTAAGCGGTTGCTAGGGTACTCTGTTTAGTTGCTAGGGAGTGGCTTGGCAGCTGCCAATCATGAATCTCCAAAGGCTGCTTGTCAGTATGAATGATATAAACCAACTCCCATGCCTCTGTGACATTCAGAATGGAAGATATCCCTCTATGGATTTTGGTTGTTAAGGTGCTCGACAATGGTTGCTAGGGAGGGGCTAGGAAGTGTTGATTTGATGCATGATTGGCTGTTTGCTGTCCCGAGTCAAGCGAGACCACCCTTGTGTTTCTATGACACTTCTATCCGGAGATATCCCTTTGATCTGTTTCAATAGAAGTCTATGGGACTTGTTGCTAAGGTGCTCTTAATGGTTGCTAGGGCGTGGCTTGATAGCTTCACAATGATCCTGAGAGACTGATTGGTCGTCTGAGTAAAATGAGCCCACCCCTGGTCTCTATGACACTGTGATCCAGAGCTATGTTCAATACAAATCCCTATGCCTTTTCATTTCATGGGCCGTCCTACACCATTATAAGTCAATTGGGGCATTTTTGGGCAGCTCCTGCCCCCAGGAGTGCAACTTTTACCCCATATTGAGGTATGCTCTTACAGAGCCTGCCAGCCTCTTCAAATGTGGCAAATCACACGTTTCTGTGAAATCCTCGCTCGGAGCTGTGACGCCTCAAAGTTTGTCACAATGTTAAGTCTATGGGATTTTTCGGCCGCTTTTTTGCCCCTGGGGCAAATACCGTACCCCGATAAGCTTATAAAAGTCATAGCACACGTGTCCTCAATAGGCCGTTCGATTTGACACCTCATTTGTGGGTCTACGCCAAACGGTGCGGGACGAGTTAGGTGCCGAAGTTTTGTACGGAGATAGAATAATAATAACTAGATGGGTACATTTCCTGAAGAAAATGTGAGTGGTGCTTGCCGTGGCAAAACTCGTCAAACAGCATGTTGTAACTGGAAAAGAAAAAAAATTATGGTCATAAATAAATCAGCCCAGAAGTCTGTACGATTTTCTGGTGCAGAAATATGTGATTTTTTACTCGGTTGCTAGGGTAAGCCCATGTGGTTGCTATGCAGTTACCAAGGTAATACAATACATGGCTCCTTTCCATCCTGAGTGAAATAAGTCAACCCGGAAGTCTGTAGTGTTTTCTGGTGCAGAGATATGTGATTTGTTACTCGGTTGCTAGGGTAACCCCATCTGGTTGCTAGGCAGTTACCATATTGATACTAATGAAGTGTCCTTGCCATCCTGGTTGAAATAAATCAACCCAGAAGTCTGTACTGTTTTCTGGTGCCGAGATATGTGATTTGTTTCTCGGTTGCTAGGGTAACCCCATCTGGTTGCTAGGCAGTTACCATAGTGATAGTAATCAAGTGTCCTTGCGATGCTGAGTGAAATAAATCAACCCGGAAGTCTGTACTCTTTTCTGGTGCCGAGATATGTGATTTGTTTCTCGGTTGCTAGGGTAACCCCATCTGGTTGCTAGGCAGTTACCATAGTGATAGTAATCAAGTGTCCTTGCGATCCTGAGTGAAATAAATCAACCCGGAAGTCAGTACTATTTTGTGGTGCAGAGATATGTGATTTGTTACTTCGGTTGCTAGGGTAACCCCATCTGGTTGCTAGGCAGTTACCATAGTGATAGTAATCAAGTGTCCTTGCGATGCTGAGTGAAATAAATCAACCGGAAGTCTGTACTCTTTTCTGGTGCCGAGATATGTGATTTGTTTCTCGGTTGCTAGGGTAACCCCATCTGGTTGCTAGGCAGTTACCATAGTGATAGTAATCAAGTGTCCTTGCCATCCTGATTGAAATAAATCAACCCGGAAGTCTGTACTCTTTTCTGGTGCCGAGATATGTGATTTGTTTCTCGGTTGCTAGGGTAACCCCATCTGGTTGCTAGGCAGTTAACATAGTGATAGTAATCAAGTGTCCTTGCCATCCTGATTGAAATAAATCAACCCGGAAGTCTGTACTCTTTTCTGGTGCCGAGATATGTGATTTGTTTCTCGGTTGCTAGGGTAACCCCATCTGGTTGCTAGGCAGTTACCATAGTGATAGTAATCAAGTGTCCTTGCCATCCTGATTGAAATAAATCAACCCGGAAGTCTGTACTCTTTTCTGGTGCCGAGATATGTGATTTGTTTCTCGGTTGCTAGGGTAACCCCATCTGGTTGCTAGGCAGTTAACATAGTGATACTTATCAAGTCTCCTTGCCATCCTGATTGAAATAAGTCAACCCGGAAGTCTCTATGTTTTTGTGATGCAGAGATATGTGATTTGTTACTCGGTTGCTAGGGTAAGCCCATCTGGTTGCTAGGCAGATACCATAGTGATACTAATCAAGTGTCCTTGCCATCCTGATTGAAATAAGTCAACCCGGAAGTCTCTACGTTTTTCTGATGCAGAGATATGTGATTTGTTACTCGGTTGCTAGGGTAAGCTCATCTGGTTGCTAGGCAGTTACCATAGTGATACTAATGAAGTGTCCTTGCCATCCTGATTGAAATAAGTCAACCCGGAAGTCTCTATGTTTTTGTGATGCAGAGATATGTGATTTGTTACTCGGTTGCTAGGGTAAGCCCATCTGGTTGCTAGGCAGTTACCATAGTGATACTAATGAAGTGTCCTTTCCATCCTGATTGAAATAAGTCAACCCGGAAGTCTCTACGTTTTTCTGATGCAGAGATATGTGATTTGTTACTCGGTTGCTAGGGTAACCCCATCTGGTTGCTAGGCAGTTACCATAGTGATACTAATCAAGTCTCCTTGCCATCCTGATTGAAATAAATCAACCCAGAAGTCTCTCTGATTTTGTGGTGCAGAGATATAGTTACTGCTAAGCGGTTGCTAGGGTACTCTGTTTAGTTGCTAGGGAGTGGCTTGGCAGCTGCCAATCATGAATCTCCAAAGGCTGCTTGTCAGTATGAATGATATAAACCAACTCCCATGCCTCTGTGACATTCAGAATGGAAGATATCCCTCTATGGATTTTGGTTGTTAAGGTGCTTCGACAATGGTTGCTAGGGAGGGGCTAGGAAGTGTTGATTTGATGCATGATTGGCTGTTTGCTGTCCCGAGTCAAACGAGACCACCCTTGTGTTTCTATGACACTTCTATCCGGAGATATCCCTTTGATCTGTTTCAATAGAAGTCTATGGGACTTGTTGCTAAGGTGCTCTTAATGGTTGCTAGGGCGTGGCTTGATAGCTTCACAATGATCCTGAGAGACTGATTGGTCGTCTGAGTAAAATGAGCCCACCCCTGGTCTCTATGACACTGTGATCCAGAGCTATGTTCAATACAAATCCCTATGCCTTTTCATTTCATGGGCCGTCCTACACCATTATAAGTCAATTGGGGCATTTTTGGGCAGCTCCTGCCCCCAGGAGTGCAACTTTTACCCCATATTGAGGTATGCTCTTACAGAGCCTGCCAGCCTCTTCAAATGTGGCAAATCACACGTTTCTGTGAAATCCTCGCTCGGAGCTGTGACGCCTCAAAGTTTGTCACAATGTTAAGTCTATGGGATTTTTCGGCCGCTTTTTTGCCCCTGGGGCAAATACCGTACCCCGATCAGCTTATAAAAGTCATAGCACACGTGTCCTCAATAGGCCGTTCGATTTGACACCTCATTTGTGGGTCTACGCCAAACGGTGCAGGACGAGTTAGGTGCCGAAGTTTTGTACGGAGATAGAATAATAATAAAAAGAAGAAAAATAAAAATAAAAACTAGATGGGTACATTTCCTGAAGAAAATGTGAGTGGTGCTTGCCGTGGCGAAACTCGTCAAACAGCATGTTATAACTTGAAAAGAACAAAAATTATGTTCATAAATAAATCAACCCAGAAGTCTGTATGATTTTCTGGTGCAGAAATATGTGATTTGTTACTCTGTTGCTAGGGTAAGCCCATGTGGTTGCTATGCAGTTACCAAGGTAATACAATACATGGCTCCTTTCCATCCTGAGTGAAATAAGTCAACCTGGAGGTCTGTAGTGTTTTCTGGTGCAGAGATATGTGATTTGTTACTCGGTTGCTAGGGTAACCCCATCTGGTTGCTAGGCAGTTACCATAGTGATACTAATGAAGTCTCCTTGCCATCCTGATTGAAATAAGTCAACCCGGAAGTCTCTACGTTTTTGTGATGCAGAGATATGTGATTTGTTACTCGGTTGCTAGGGTAACCCCATCTGGTTGCTAGGCAGTTACCATAGTGATACTAATCAAGTCTCCTTGGCATCCTGATTGAAATAAGTCAACCCGGAAGTCTCTACGTTTTTCTGATGCAGAGATATGTGATTTGTTACTCGGTTGCTAGGGTAACCCCATCTGGTTGCTAGGCAGTTACCATAGTGATACTAATGAAGTGTCCTTGCCATCCTGATTGAAATAAGTCAACCCGGAAGTCTCTACGTTTTTGTGATGCAGAGATATGTGATTTGTTACTCGGTTGCTAGGGTAACCCCATCTGGTTGCTAGGCAGTTACCATAGTGATACTAATCAAGTCTCCTTGCCATCCTGATTGAAATAAATCAACCCAGAAGTCTCTCTGATTTTCTGGTGCAGAGATATGTGATTTGTTAGTCGGTTGCTAGGGTAACCCCATGTGGTTGCTAGGCAGTTACCATAGTGATACTAATCAAGTCTCTTTGCCATCCTGATTGAAATAAGTCAACCCGGAAGTCTCTACGTTTTTGTGATGCAGAGATATGTGATTTGTTATTCGGTTGCTAGGGTAACCCCATCTGGTTGCTAGGCAGTTACCATAGTGATACTAATGAAGTCTCCTTGCCATCCTGATTGAAATAAGTCAACCCGGAAGTCTCTACGTTATTGTGATGCAGAGATATGTGATTTGCTAGTCGGTTGCTAGGGTAACCCCATCTGGTTGCTAAGCAATTACCATAGTGATACTAATGAAGTGTCCTTGCCATCCTGGTTGACTTATTTCAATCAGGAAGTCTCTACGTTTTTGTGATGCAGAGATATGTGATTTGTTACTCGGTTGCTAGGGTAACCCCATCTGGTTGCTAGGCAGTTACCATAGTGATACTAATCAAGTGTCCTTGCCATTCTGATTGAAATACGTCAACCCGGAATTCTCTACGTTTTTCTGATGCAGAGATATGTGATTTGTTACTCGGTTGCTAGGGTAACCCCATCTGGTTGCTAGGCAGTTACCATAGTGATACTAATCAAGTCTCCTTGCCATCCTGATTGAAATAAGTCAACCCGGAAGTCTCTACGTTTTTCTGATGCAGAGATATGTGATTTGTTACTTCGGTTGCTAGGGTAACCCCATCTGGTTGCTAGGCAGTTACCATAGTGATACTAATCAAGTCTCCTTGCCATCCTGATTGAAATAAATCAACCCGGAAGTCTGTACTCTTTTCTGGTGCCGAGATATGTGATTTGTTTCTCGGTTGCTAGGGTAACCCCATCTGGTTGCTAGGCAGTTACCATAGTGATAGTAATCAAGTGTCCTTGCGATCCTGAGTGAAATAAATCAACCCGGAAGTCAGTACTATTTTCTGGTGCAGAGATATGTGATTTGTTACTCGGTTGCTAGGGTAACCCCATCTGGTTGCTAGGCAGTTACCATAGTGATAGTAATCAAGTGTCCTTGCCATCCTGATTGAAATAAGTCAACCCAGAAGTATCTACGTTTTTCTGATCCAGAGATATGTGATTTGTTACTCGGTTGCTAGGGTAACCCCATGTGGTTGATAGGCATTTACCATATTGATACTAATGAAGTGTCCTTGCCATCCTGGTTGAAATAAATCAACCTGGAAGTCTGTACTCTTTTCTGGTGCCGAGATATGTGATTTGTTTCTCGGTTGCTAGGGTAACCCCATCTGGTTGCTAGGCAGTTACCATAGTGATACTAATCAAGTATCCTTGCCATCCTGATTGAAATAAATCAACCCGGAAGTCTGTACTGTTTTCTGGTGCCGAGATATGTGATTTGTTTCTCGGTTGCTAGGGTAACCCCATCTGGTTGCTAGGCAGTTACCATAGTGATAGTAATCAAGTGTCCTTGCGATCCTGAGTGAAATAAATCAACCCGGAAGTCAGTACTATTTTCTGGTGCAGAGATATGTGATTTGTTACTCGGTTGCTAGGGTAACCCCATCTGGTTGCTAGGCAGTTACCATAGTGATAGTAATCAAGTGTCATTGCCATCCTGATTGAAATAAGTCAACCCAGAAGTATCTACGTTTTTCTGATCCAGAGATATGTGATTTGTTACTCGGTTGCTAGGGTAACCCCATGTGGTTGCTAGGCATTTACCATATTGATACTAATGAAGTGTCCTTGCCATCCTGGTTGAAATAAATCAACCTGGAAGTCTGTACTCTTTTCTGGTGCCGAGATATGTGATTTGTTTCTCGGTTGCTAGGGTAACCCCATCTGGTTGCTAGGCAGTTACCATAGTGATACTAATCAAGTCTCCTTGCCATCCTGATTGAAATAAATCAACCCGGAAGTCTGTACTCTTTTCTGGTGCCGAGATATGTGATTTGTTTCTCGGTTGCTAGGGTAACCCCATCTGGTTGCTAGGCAGTTACCATAGTGATAGTAATCAAGTGTCCTTGCGATCCTGAGTGAAATAAATCAACCCGGAAGTCAGTACTATTTTCTGGTGCAGAGATATGTGATTTGTTACTTGGTTGCTAGGGTAACCCCATCTGGTTGCTAGGCAGTTACCATAGTGATAGTAATCAAGTGTCCTTGCCATCCTGATTGAAATAAGTCAACCCAGAAGTATCTACGTTTTTCTGATGCAGAGATATGTGATTTGTTACTCGGTTGCTAGGGTAACCCCATGTGGTTGCTAGGCAGTTACCATATTGATACTAATGAAGTGTCCTTGCCATCCTGGTTGAAATAAATCAACCTGGAAGTCTGTACTCTTTTCTGGTGCCGAGATATGTGATTTGTTTCTCGGTTGCTAGGGTAACCCCATCTGGTTGCTAGGCAGTTACCATAGTGATAGTAATCAAGTGTCCTTGCCATCCTGAGTGAAATAAATCAACCCGGAAGTCAGTACTATTTTCTGGTGCAGAGATATGTGATTTGTTACTCGGTTGCTAGGGTAACCCCATCTGGTTGCTAGGCAGTAATCATAGTGATAGTAATCAAGTGTCCTTGCCATCCTGATTGAAATAAGTCAACCCAGAAGTCTCTACGTTTTTCTGATGCAGAGATATGTGATTTGTTACTCGGTTGCTAGGGTAACCCCATCTGGTTGCTAGGCAGTTACCTTAGTGATACTAATGAAGTCTCCTTGCCATCCTGATTGAAATAAATCAACCCAGAAGTTTCTCTGATTTTCTGGGGCAGAGATATAGTTACTGCTAAAGGGTTGCTAGGGTACTCTGTTTAGTTGCTAGGGAGTGGCTTGGCAGCTGCCAATCATGAAACTCCAAAGGCTGCTTGTCAGTATGAATGATATAAACCAACTCCCATGCCTGTGTGACATTCAGAATGGAAGATGTCCTCTATGGATTTTGGTTGCTAAGGTGCTCGACAATGGTTGCTAGGGAGGGGCTAGGAAGTGTTGAGGTGATTCATGATTGGCTGTTTGCTGCCCCGAGTGAAACGAGACCACCCTTGTGTTTCTATGACACTTCTATCCGGAGATATCCCTTTGATGTCTTTCATTAGAAGTCTATGGGACTTGTTGCTAAGGTGCTCTAAATTGTTGCTAGGGCGTGGCTTGATAGATTCAAAATGATCCTGAGATACTGATTGGTCGTCTGAGTAAAATGAGCCCACCCCATTGTCTCTATGACACTGTGATCCAGAGCTATGTTGAATACAAATCCCAATGCCATTTCATTTCATGGGCCGTCCTACACCATTGTAAGTCAATTGGGGCATTTTTGGGCAGCTCCTGCCCCCAGGGGTGCAACTTTTACCCCATTTTGAGGTATGCTCTTACAGAGCCTGCCAGCCTCTTCAAATATGGCAAATCACACGTTTCTGCGAAATCCTCGCTCGGAGCTGTGACGCGTCAAAGTTTGTCGCAATGTTAAGTCTATGGGATTTTTCGGCCGCTTTTTTGCCCCTGGGGCAATTACTGTACCCCGATACGCTTATAAAAGTCATAGCACACGTGTCCTCAATAGGCCGTTCGATTTGACACCTCATTCGTGGGTCTACGCCAAACGGTCGCGGGACGAGTTAGGTGCCGAAGTTTTGTTACGGAGATAGAATAATAAAAAGTATAAAAATAAAAATAAGTATGTGAGATTACAATAGTGATGCTTTGCAAGCACCACTAATAAGTATGTGAGATTACAATAGTGATGCTTTGCAAGCACCACTAACTAGATGGGTACATTTCCTGAAGAAAATGTGAGTGGTGCTTGCCGTGGCAAAACTCGTCAAACAGCATGTTGTAACTTGAAAATAACAAAAATTATGGTCATAAATAAACCAACCCAGAAATGTGTACGATGTTCTGGTGCAGAAATATGTGATTTGTTACTCGGTTGCTAGGGTAAGCCCGTGTGGTTGCTATGCAGTTACCAAGGTAATACAATACATGGCTCCTTTCCATCCTGAGTGAAATAAGTCAACCCGGAAGTCTGTAGTGTGTTCTGGTGCAGAGATATGTGATATGTTGCTCGGTTGCTAGGGTAACTCCATCTGGTTGCTAGGCAGTTACCATAGTGATACTAATCAAGTCTCCTGGCCATCCTGATTAAAATAAATCAACCCGGAAGTCTCTATGTTTTTGTGATGCAGAGATATGTGATTTTTTACTCGGTTGCTAGGGTAACCCCATCTGGTTGCTAGGCAGATACCATAGTGATACTAATCAAGTGTCCTTGCCATCCTTATTGAAATAAGTCAACCCGGAAGTCTCTACGTTTTTCTGATGCAGAGATATGTGATTTGTTACTCGGTTGCTAGGGTAAGCCCATCTGGTTGCTAGGCAGTTACCATAGTGATACTAATGAAGTCTCCTTGCCATCCTGATTGAAATAAGTCAACCCGGAAGTCTCTATGTTTTTGTGATGCAGAGATATGTGATTTTTTACTCGGTTGCTAGGGTAACCCCATCTGGTTGCTAGGCAGATACCATAGTGATACTAATCAAGTGTCCTTGCCATCCTTATTGAAATAAGTCAACCCGGAAGTCTCTACGTTTTTCTGATGCAGAGATATGTGATTTGTTACTCGGTTGCTAGGGTAAGCCCATGTGGTTGCTAGGCAGTTACCATAGTGATTCTAATGAAGTCTCCTTGCCATCCTGATTGAAGTAAGTCAACCCGGAAGTCTCTATGTTTTTGTGATGCAGAGATATGTGATTTGTTACTCGGTTGCTAGGGTAAGCCCATCTGATTGCTAGGCAGTTACCATAGTGATACTAATGAAGTGTCCTTGCCATCCTGATTGAAATAAGTCAACCCGGAAGTCTCTACGTTTTTCTGATGCAGAGATATGTGATTTGTTACTCGGTTGCTAGGGTAACCCCATCTGGTTGCTAGGCAGTTAACATAGTGATACTTATCAAGTCTCCTTGCCATCCTGATTGAAATAAATCAACCCAGAAGTCTCTCTGATTTTCTGGTGCAGAGATATAGTTACTGCTAAACGGTTGCTAGGGTACTCTGTGTAGTTGCTAGGGAGTGGCTTGGCAGCTGCCAATCATGAATCTCCAAAGGCTGCTTGTCAGTATGAATGATATAAACCAACTCCCATGCCTCTGTGACATTCAGAATGGAAGATATCCCTCTATGGATTTTGGTTGTTAAGGTGCTCTACAATGGTTGCTAGGGAGGGGCTAGGAAGTGTTGAAGTGATGCATGATTGGCTGTTTGCTGTCCCGAGTCAAACGAGACCACCCTTGTGTTTCTATGACACTTCTATCCGGAGATATCCCTTTGATCTTTTTCAATAGAAGTCTATGGGACTTGTTGCTAAGGTGCTCTTAATGGTTGCTAGGGCGTGGCTTGATAGCTTCACAATGATCCAGAGAGACTGATTGGTTGTCTGAGTAAAATGAGCCCACCCCTCGTCTCTATGACACTGTGATCCAGAGCTATGTTCAATACAAATCCCTATGCCTTTTCATTTCATGGGCCATCCTACACCATTATAAGTCAATTGGGGCATTTTTGGGCAGCTCCTGCCCCCAGGGGTGCAACTTTTACCCCATATTGAGGTATGCTCTTACAGAGCCTGCCAGCCTCTTCAAATGTGGCAAATCACACGTTTCTACGAAATCCTCGCTTGGAGCTGTGACGCGTCAAAGTTTGTCTCAATGTTAAGTCTATGGGATTTTTCGGCCGCTTTTTTGCCCCTGGGGCAAATACCGTACTCCGATACGCTTATAAAAGTCATAGCACACGTGTCCTCAATAGGCTGTTCGATTTGATACCTCATTCGTGGGTCTACGCCAAACGGTGCGGGACGAGTTAGGTGCCGAAGTTTTGTTAAGAGATATAATAAAAATAAAAATAAAAAGTATAACTAGATGGGGACATTTCCTGAAGAAAATGTGAGTGGTGCTTGCCGTGGCGAAACTCGTCAAACAGCATGTTGTAACTTGAAAAGAACAAAAATTACGGTCATAAATAAATCAACCCAGAAGTCTGTATGATTTTCTGGTGCAGAAATATGTGATTTGTTACTCGGTTGCTAGGGTAAGCCCATGTGGTTGCTATGCAGTTACCAAGGTAATACAATACATGGCTCCTTTCCATCCTGAGTGAAATAAGTCAACCCGAAGTCTGTAGTGTTTTGTGGTGCAGAGATATGTGATTTGTTACTCGGTTGCTAGGGTAACCCCATGTGGTTGCTAGGCAGTTTCCATAGTGATACTAATGAAGTCTCCTTGTCATCCTGGTTGAAATAAATCAACCCAGAAGTCTGTACTGATTTTGTGGTGCAGAAATATGTGATTTGTTACTCGGTTGCTAGGGTACTATGTGTAGTTGTTAGGGAGTGGCTTGGCAGCTGCCAATCATGAAATTCCAAAGGCTGCTTGTCAGTATGAATGATATAAAGCAACTCCCATGCCTCTGTGACATTCAGAATGGAAGATATCCCTCTATGGATTTTGGTTGCTAAGGTGCTCGACAATGGTTGCTAGGGAGGGGCTAGGAAGTGTTGAGGTGATTCATGTTTGGCTGTTTGCTGCCCCGAGTCAAACGAGACCACCCTTGTGTTTCTATGACACTTCTATCCGGAGATATCCATGTGATCTCTTTCATTAGAAGTCTATGGGACTTGTTGCTAAGGTGCTGTAAATGGTTGCCAAGGCGTGTCTTGATAGCTTTGCAATGATCCTGAGAGACTGATTGGTCATCTGAGTAAAATGAGGCCAGGCCCCTTGTCTCTATGACACTGTGATCCAGAGCTATGTTTAATGCAAATATCCTGTTATTTCATGGGCTGTCCTACACCATTATAAGTCAATTGGGGCATTTTTGGGCAGCTCCTGCCCCCAGGGGTGCAACTTTTACCCCATATTGAGGTATGCTCTTACAGAGCCTGCCAGCCTCTTCAAATGTGGCAAATCACACGTTTCTACGAAATCCTCGCTTGGAGCTGTGACGCGTCAAAGTTTGTCTCAATGTTAAGTCTATGGGATTTTTCGGCTGCTTTTTTGCCCCTGGGGCAAATACCGTACTCCGATCGCTTATAAAAGTCATAGCACACGTGTCCTCAATAGGCCGTTCGATTTGATACCTCATTCGTGGGTCTACGCCAAACGGTGCGGGACGAGTTAGGTGCCGAAGTTTTGTAACGGAGATAGAATAATAATAAAAAGAAAGAAAAATAAAAAATAAAAATAAGTATGTGAGATTACAATAGTGATGCTTTGCAAGCACCACTAATAATAAGTATGTGAGATTACAATAGTGATGCTTTGCAAGCACCACTAATAAAAAGTATAATAAGTATGTGAGATTACAATAGTGATGCTTTGCAAGCACCACTAATAATAAGTATGTGAGATTACAATAGTGATGCTTTGCAAGCACCACTAATAATAAGTATGTGAGATTACAATAGTGATGCTTTGCAAGCACCACTAATAAAAATAAAAATAATTAAAGCTGCGAGCAGCGATGACGGGCCCAAGCCGGTGGCACCGCCACCCCTGGGCCTTTAGGGTCGCCGCGCACGACGGGCAATAACGTAAGCTCGCTCGACCGTCGAGAAGATGTGTGCAAATTCCAAGAAATCCACATTCAAACCAAAATATCTGACTTTCTGTTGGTCTGTTTGTTCACTTGAGACATAAGGGGTGATTTAAAATCATTTTGAAAGTGACACACTTCCTTCTGCCAGTTGGTGGCGCTATAACTGACTCACAATAGCAACATCCATGCGATCGGCCTCTTACAGCGAACACACTGCTGAAGTTTCGTCGAGATCAATTAATGTATGCAGAAGTTATAACAGAATTCCTGTTTCTCTTACTGCCTTCTGCCAGTTATTATAGGCTTTGTACTTTACTCACGCTCCAATACCGACGTAGAAAATCATCCTCTTTACATGCGCAAAAATATGCTTGGAAACATCACAGTGGAGCGGTGCTTACTGTGAATGATACTGAATTGTACTACTGACTATTTAAACAGAGTAATTTTTATATGGTAGGTTTACTATTTTATTATTATATTTTATTGCGGCTATAATGAACAGGCTGCAATGTCAAGATTGCAATGATGGAGTGTGTGTGTGTGTGTGTGTATTTGTAACCTTAAAGGGGTCATATAATGCCATTTTTGTACAAGTTAATATGAATCTTTAGGGTCTAAATGAAAACTTTGTAATATACTTTTATTAAAAATTCTCATTAGTATTTTAAGAAAACACTAATTTTAACTGCTCAAAAACAGCTCCGTTTTCAGCACGCCGTTTCAGTGCATATGACTTTAAATGATAATGAGGTTTGGTCACCCCGCCCCTCCCTCCGTTCTGGGGGAATTCTAGTCTTGAATCATATGCATTTGCAAGATGTAAACAGTATTTTGCCAGTATTGTGTTACCATTCATCTTCATGCAGTTATAACTGTTTTTTGACATTACTTCTTAATCAGTAACATACAAGTAAACCAGGTGTAACTTAGTGTTACCATGTTAACTGTAACACCTGCGTACACAGTTTTTAATAACACAATAACCATAACGCGTTGTTCATTATAAACGTGGGATTATGAATTATATTGAGAACGTCGTAACGTTATGGAAAACATGCCGTAATGTACCCTGAGTGTAAACATTAGCCACATGCAGTTTAGCGTTGTTTTGGTTAAACTCACCTCTGAATGCCGCTTTACCTGCAGTTGAGCGTTGTTAAACTCACCGATGAATGGGGTTGTACACCACAATGAGCGTTGTTAAACTCACCGATGAATGCGGTTGCCTATGAACGCGCTAAACCTTTGCTGAGAGGGCACTTTGATATCAGATTGTGAGGGTTTTTAAACATAAAAAACTGTTGGAGGGCCAGATAAAGATGATCTGGGGGCCACCATTATACTAGCCCTGCCATAGATCATTTATTGTAGCCTATTCCTTTTTATTTTTATTTATTGCAGTCTCGACCCATTCAGCAGCAGACCATTGCGGTGAGCTTACCCAAGACGTCAAATTTCAACGCTACAGGCTCCGGTTCAGAGATATATAGAAGTCTATCGGACTACCCTGCACGTTATGTTTGCTCTCCTGATCACAACAGAAGTGACGTAGATAGTGACGTGTGCAAAACTGTCCCAATTCTGCTTTTCACAGCTGGGCCCTTAGCGCACTTACTCCGCTAAGTGCACTTTCAACAAGTGTCCACTTCGAGGAAGGCCTTAGGGCATAGTGTGCATATTGGGACAGGGCCTTCCTGTTTTCGGTCGAAGTCCACAGTAGTCGATTGTCGAAGTTAACGCAGCGATCATTGGTAACTAAGCAATTCAAGAGAACGCGCCCCATTTAAGTCAACAGGGTGCAACAGAGTTCTCAACAGAAAATATCACTCTAATCACCCTTTTGCTAATGAAAAAATAATAATCTATAAACAAAGTCGTAACAGCTAAAATAATTTTAGCTCAAATTTATTTATTTGCTAAAATAAAACATTTACTTACTTTCACATGTTTCATTAAGTCCTCGGCAGTTGCATGACCCATGAACTGGGATCCCAGGTATCTTGACTGCACCTGCCCGCCCTCCCAAAAACGTACGTGCAGGTCCAGCTGTTTCGTTTTGGTGGTGCGATTAAGACTTTCGTCGAACATCAGCACGAACGGTCCCGTGATTTTGGAAATTAGTCATCATCCGCTATTCCAAAGCGCGTAATGGCTGATGGCTGTCGTTTGCTGGAGACCCTTCACAGCAGTTAGATGTTTTTCACTTTTTGAATGAGACTCCAGCGCCCGTACACCCAACATTCCCAATTTAATAGCTTTCTTGCATAAGCAGTAGGCTTCAAATGCGTTATTTGCAACTGGCTTTAACCAAGCACGAAATTCAGATTTTTCAAGCCAAGTATCGCTAAACTTGCACTTCCTCATAGCTGAATAAAATCCGTTTAACGTCTTTCTGTGGTATCCGAGAGACTCGCGCCAATAACACTAAAGCTCAAAGCTGATTGGCTGTTGCATGTTGGTCTATTTTGTAGTCATAATACAGCGAATTATATTTGGACTAGCTGAAATAAGAAACTACAACACCACGGAATTAAAAAAAGAAACATTCCAAAGCGCTAGGGAGCATTTAAATGAGATTTACATGGACGTAGGAAAATTAAGACCTGTTAAAAATTATTTAAGACCTAGAACACAATACTTCAGCAAATTTAAGACTTTTTAAGGCCTTAAATTGTGATTTTGAAATTTTAGACTTTTTAAGACTTTTTAAGACCCCGCGGAAACCCTGTTTTTCTGTGAGTATATTTTATTATGTCACCAAAGCAATGACGCTCACGACTCCCGTTGAAGTATCCAGCATCTCTAAGGTCTGCAAATAACTCCATCCAGAACTGAGACCTATATACATTTTTAAGAGTCCTCAAGCTGATGTTTACACCGTGTACAGCGTACGAGTGGCCCTCGTTAAAATATTGAACGTAATGATGCAGTATGTCTTGTTTTTCCGTCTGGTCCGCGTCTTTTAAAATCTCCAAACACCGTTCTCAACAGTCAACACGTACAAGTCTTCTTCTTACGTTAAAACAACGAGAATACAGAAAATGTGCTTAGACCTCCACCTAGTGGTTATATTATAGAATTAAAGGAGAAATTACATATGAGACAGCTTTATAACTGAAATGGCTTTAACTGAAATAGACAAGTTTAATATAACTATTCTGATAAGTGTATATTTCCAACATCATGTTTGTGTTATCCGTTTCTGTAAGTTTTTGTGACGTGTTTCAGAAAGATAATCGCTTAGACAGAGTAATAGTTTATTTTCATCTTAACCGGACATCACAGTTGATCAATGCAATAATTCATAATTCAATATATTGATACCGATTTCTTTATCAACTGTTTGTTCAATTGAGACATAAGGGGTGATTTCAAAGCATTTTGAAAGTGACACACTTCCTTCTGCCAGTTGGTGGCGCTATAACTTTGACTCACAATTGTCACATCCACGCGACCGGCCTCTTCCAGTGAAGAAACTGCTGAAGTTTCATCGAGATCAAGTAATGTATGCAGAAGTTATAACACACTTCCTTGCTGTTTAAGCTGCATTTATGTGCTTTTTTGAGCTTCAAAGTTCTTGTGCAATGTGTTCCACATTCAAACCAAAATATCTGACTGTAGGTCAAAGTATGAAACCAATACCCCACTTTTGTCTGAAGGTGGCGCTACTGAGCCCCTGCACCAGGCATCAAAAAGAAAATTCAAGTTTGAAGAGCTGCCACGACAACAGTATTTAAGATATCAATAATCCTTTCACACGTCTACATCTGCCGGTGTTTACATTATACACATAAAGTTTGAAGTAAATCGTGTAAAAATAAGTGGGTGATTTTAAAGCATTTTGAAAGTGACACACTTCCTTCTGCCAGTTGGTGGCGCTATAACGTTGACTCACAATAGTCACATCCATGCGATCGGCCTCTTACAGCGAACACACCGCTGAAGTTTCATCGAGATCAATTAATGTATGCAGAAGTTATAACACTCTGACTGTTTCTCGTTTCTCGCCATCATTTCGTTTCCTCGCCACGGCCAAACCGTTAGAGATATCAAAAATCTGCCGGCTTTTTCATGCTCAATGTCTTGACATCATGCTGACCGAGTTTGGTGGCGATTGGTGGAATTGTCTGGGAGGAGTATTCCAAATTCCATTGCGTGCGTTTTTCAAACAACCCTAAATAGACGGTTTCCTGTTGGTCTGGGGTAAAAAGTAAAAGTATGAAGGATATATGAAACGATGAGATCTATATGTGTACAGAGTTTCATATTATTACATGCAAGCGTGTTTGAGTTATAGACCAAGTTTTCGGACCCTGTTCCAGGGGGCGCTGTCGAGCCCCCCTGCCACGCCCGGGTACCAGCTTCAGCCCGGCCCTAATGACCGCAGGTTCTGACCCGTGTGCAAAGTTTCAAGAGTTTTTGAGCATGTTAAGAGCCCCAAAAGTGCCCCGTAAGTCGTAAAAAAAAAATACAAATAATAATATTAATAAATGTAGCTGCGAGCAGCGATGGCGGGCCCAAGCCGGTGGCACCGCCACCCCCGTGCCTTTAGGGTTGCTGTGCACGATGGGCAATAACGTAACCTCGCTTTGACTGTCGAGAAGATGTGTGCTGTAGAGCTCGCATCAGTGTGTGCTCTGCAAAAGTGCGCATCAAGGGCACATATCGACCACAAAGTATGCGTGAGCACCCTTCCGATACCTAAAATGAAAAATGATACACCCTTCGGTCTCATGGAGTTAATGGACACATGAAATAAGTACACAAGACTGAAAATTCATATGAAGTGTGCCATTTAGGACAGGGCCTATGACCGTGAACCACAATAGTCACATCTATGAGATAATTCAAATGTAGAATAATTTTTGATGTCATAGGATGTCATAGGTCAATATCTTTTGCAGCACTTAAATGTGTTAATCCAGAAGGCCAGTATTTATCTGGAGGTCTTTGTACAGGTTTATCAATGTAATTATAATTTACGCTTATGTGTTCCTATGATATGCAATGGAAGTACATTTCTATGTTTAACATGGGTGTATTCACAATACATAGCATACGATATAATATCTTAAGATTATTTATCATTATGTTAAGTACATCACACAAATGTGACTGTATTCACCTGTAATGTCTCCAATAAGTACAGTATATTGGCCTGTATGGCCATGATATATTGCCTTAGCTAGACTTTAGCTAACCTATTACATTAGCTAGTAGCTCATGAGTCATGAATGTTAGCAAGACACAAGTTAACTATATTTGCTTTTGGCTAATTAGCTGTATAGTCGAGGCACTGTACACGACGCTGAGGGAGGGCGGGCATCGACAAAATCTCATCTACCGACCTGATGTTTTTTATTTAATAAATATAGTTGTTTGACAGGAAGCTGTAGCAAACAGGAATATATATATTAATTTATTTATTAAAAAATAAAAATAAACACCCCAGAAAAAAGGGCACTAATTTCTCTCGAGGAAGAAAAAGGGCAGGTGCTCAAGCCCCCTATGATGTCTATGTGTGCACGTGCCTGAGGGTGAGTAAATGATGAGAGAAATATATTTTTGGGGTAAACTCATTTTATTTGAAAGACTATCTAGGTACATAATAACACTGCATTGCTGTGACTGTTTATAAATTTCAAAATGTACAAGCTCACACTTTAAATGGTCAGTGCTTTGATTTTTAAATCATCAGTGATTATTTTTACATTTTACATGCCATTCAAAAACGTGGCATTTTACAGCGTAAGAGAGAAATTAAAAACTTAAAATAATACCATTTGTACTTTTCAATGACTTGGGATGTCTATGTTCAGGGCTGAAGGCTAAATTGTTACTGTCTCTTTAAGAGGGTTTTATCGCATGTTACGATATTCAAGGCACAGTTCAGTTTAATCTTTTGAGAACTGAGAAGTATCATTATTTTCGTTTTGTGCCGTGCTTGTTGCATCTGTATTCATTGTGAGATGATAAAATACAGACTGCGTGAATGGCTGATTTTGTTCACTTGAATTTTGTGACGTGTTTCAGAAAGATTATCGCGAAGACAG
Source organism: Xyrauchen texanus (assembly GCF_025860055.1). Taxonomy (NCBI): domain Eukaryota; kingdom Metazoa; phylum Chordata; class Actinopteri; order Cypriniformes; family Catostomidae; genus Xyrauchen; species Xyrauchen texanus. The sequence goes on from NW_026266347.1 coordinate 26,561, forward strand.
AGACAGCGCAGCCGGTTTATTTTCTTTATTTTACAAAAGCACAAGGTTTTGTTGTTATTTTAAGTGTACACAAATAAAAGTACGACTTTCATAGTTTGTGATGATGTATTAAATGTATCAGTATGGGCACAAATAACGCAGTATTTTGTTTAAGTTGTTTCCGCTGTTTCGAGAGAAAAATATAGCAGGACGTCATCTGGAATAATGCCAGAATTTAATATAATTATACCAGATTTCTTTCTCAACTGTTTGTTCACTTGAGACATAACAGACTCCTCAATATATCATGTATTTTTACACTTTGTTGTATGAAATTGTCCGTTCAGACGCTAAGCAGCAGCGAAGCGAAATCTCATCGGCGTTCGAGCGAAGCGTTAGACACGACGCTGCTCGATCGCTGTGTCACTCAATCTGCTCGCAAACATGTATTTGAGTTGTTTTCACATTTGTTGAGTTGAATAGTGTAAAATCGCTTGAATGTTCAAACAGGCAAACATTGTATACAACCGACAAACCTTCGTGAAGATGCGAGCAAAAATAATCTGTCAGACATAGAGAGCTGTCACGATAACTACTTTTTGTTGTGCGATATATTGCACATAAATTAATTACGATAAACGATATTATTGTAATTTTCAGACCATTTTATGCCACTGATTACATAATGACAATATAATAGCATAATAATGCAAGTACACTGTTTCAAAGAACAAAGAACATTTTATTCTTATTCTATTCAATATTTAGACATTGTGAAATGTGAAAAAATATATCCCAAATAAATAAAACAAGTAAATAAATACACTTTCGTTAACAAAAAAGTGCAAGGTATCAAGAACTAGATCAAAACAAAGTAGGCTAATATGTCAATTTAAAGTTTTAAAGTGTCTCACACAAAGGCACAGATGCATCAACAGGACATTTCTGCTGCCAGATTAGTTTTTTAATTGTTAGGCAGATTCCGAGAAAGGAACACCAACATGTTTACCTTGTGGGGCTTAAGGCAGGATCTTACTGGGGTAACAATGTTACCAGCTGTGCTAAACAGTCTTTCTTATAGCGAGTTACGCTATCCGTGAGTGTGCGCCATTTCGTGCTGTCACGTTTATATTTGCACTGTCGGGGAAAGGCATCTGCAACAGATAACTGTCTGGAAGAAGGCCCCTCTCCAACTCCAGCTGCAGTTGTTGTTCCCAGGTTGAAAAACTGGGTGGGATGGTTATGTTTTAGGTGCGATTTTAAGTTTGTTGTGTTGCCTCTTTACGCTGCTACTGTTTTAAAACACAGTCGACATACCGGCTCGTTCACGTTAATTAGTGGTGCTTGCAAAGCATCACTATTGTAATCTCACATACTTATTATTAGTGGTGCTTGCAAAGCATCACTATTGTAATCTCACATACTTATTATACTTTTTATTAGTGGTGCTTGCAAAGCATCACTATTGTAATCTCACATACTTATTATACTTTTTATTAGTGGTGCTTGCAAAGCATCACTATTGTAATCTCACATACTTATTATTTTTATATCTCTTAACAAAACTTCGGCACCTAACTCGTCCCGCACCGTTTGGCGTAGACCCACGAATGAGGTATCAAATCGAACGGCCTATTGAGGACACGTGTGCTATGACTTTTATAAGCGTATCGAGGTACGGTATTTGCCCCAGGGGCAAAAAGCGCCGAAAAATCCCATAGACTTAACATTGCGACAAACTTTGACACATCACAGCTCCGAGCGAGGATTTCGCAGAAACGTGTGATTTGCCACATTTGAAGAGGCTGGCAGGCTCTGTAAGAGCATACCTCGATATGGGGTAAAAGTTGCACCCCTGGGGGGCAGGAGCTGCCCAAAGTTGCCCCCATTGAATTACAATGGTGTAGGACGGCCCATGAAATGAAATTGCATGGTGATTTTGTATTGAACATAGCTCTGGATCACAGTGTCGTAGAGACAAGGGGGCGGGCTCATTTTACTCTGACGACCAATCAGTCTGTCGGGATCATTGTGAAGCTATCAAGCCACGCCCTAACAACAATTTATAGCACCTTAGCAACAAGTCCCATAGACTTCTAATGAAAGACATCAAAGGGATATCTCCGGATAGAAGCGTCATAGAAACACAAGGGTGCTCTCGTTTGACTCGGGGCAGCAAACAGCCAATCATGAATCACCTCAACACTTCCTAGCCCCTCCCTAGCAACCATTGTCGAGCACCTTATCAACAAAATCCATAGAGGGATATCTTCCATTATGAATGTCACAGAGGCATGGCAGTTGGTTTATATCATTCATACTGACAAGCAGCCTTTGGACTTTCACGATTGGCGCTGCCAAGCCACTCCCTAGCAACCAAACAGAGTACCCTGGCAACCGCTTAGCTACAACTACATCTCTGCACCAGAAAATCTTACAGACTTCTGGGTTGATTTATTTCAACCAGGATGGCAAGGAGACTTCATTAGTATCACTATGGTAACTGCCTAGCAACCAGATGGGGTTACCCTAGCAACCGAGCAACAAATCACATATCTCTGCACCAGAAAACAGTACAGACTTCTGGGTTGACTTATTTCACTCAGGATGGAAAGGAGCCATGTATTGTATTACCTTGGTAACTGCATAGCAACCACATGGGCTTACCCTAGCAACCGAGTAACAAATCACATATTTCTGCACCAGAAAATCGTACAGACTTCTGGGTTGATTTATTTACGACCATAATTTTTGTTCTTTTCAAGTTACAACAGCTGTTTGACGAGTTTTGCCACGGCAAGCACCACTCACATTTTCTTCAGGAAATGTACCTATCTAGTTTTTAGTGGTGCTTGCAAAGCATCACTATTGTAATCTCACATACTTATTAGTGGTGCTTGCAAAGCATCACTATTGTAATCTCACATACTTATTAGTGGTGCTTGCAAAGCATCACTATTGTAATCTCACATACTTATTTTTATTTTTATTTTTCTTCTTTTTATTATTATTCTATCTCCGTACAAAACTTCGGCACCTAACTCGTCCCGCACCGTTTGGCGTAGACCCACAAATGAGGTGTCAAATCGAACGGCCTATTGAGGACACGTGTGCTATGACTTTTATAAGCTTATCGGGTACGGTATTTGCCCCAGGGGCAAAAAAGCGCCGAAAAATCCCATAGACTTAACATTGTGACAAACTTTGAGCGTCACAGCTCCAAGCGAGGATTTCACAGAAACGTGTGATTTGCCACATTTGAAGAGGCTGGCAGGCTCTGTAAGAGCATACCTCAATATGGGGTAAAAGTTGCACCCCTGGGGGCAGGAGCTGCCCAAAAATGCCCCAATTGACTTATAATGGTGTAGGACGGCCCATGAAATGAAAAGGCATAGGGATTTGTATTGAACATAGCTCTGGATCACAGTGTCATAGAGACCAGGGGGTGGGCTCATTTTACTCAGACAACCAATCAGTCTCTCAGGATCATTGTGAAGCTATCAAGCCACGCCCTAGCAACCATTAAGAGCACCTTAGCAACAAGTCCCATAGACTTCTATTGAAACAGATCAAAGGGATATCTCCGGATAGAAGTGTCATAGAAACACAAGGGTGGTCTCGTTTGACTCGGGACAGCAAACAGCCAATCATGCATCAAATCAACACTTCCTAGCCCCTCCCTAGCAACCATTGTCGAAGCACCTTAACAACCAAAATCCATAGAGGGATATCTTCCATTCTGAATGTCACAGAGGCATGGGAGTTGGTTTATATCATTCATACTGACAAGCAGCCTTTGGAGATTCATGATTGGCAGCTGCCAAGCCACTCCCTAGCAACTAAACAGAGTACCCTAGCAACCGCTTAGCAGTAACTATATCTCTGCACCAGAAAATCAGAGAGACTTCAGGGTTGATTTATTTCAATCAGGATGGCAAGGAGACTTGATTAGTATCACTATGGTAACTGCCTAGCAACCAGATGGGGTTACCCTAGCAACCGAGTAACAAATCACATATCTCTGCATCAGAAAAACGTAGAGACTTCGGGTTGACTTATTTCAATCAGGATGGCAAGGACACTTCATTAGTATCACTATGGTAACTGCCTAGCAACCAGATGGGCTTACCCTAGCAACCGAGTAACAAATCACATATCTCTGCATCACAAAAACATAGAGACTTCCGGGTTGACTTATTTCAATCAGGATGGCAAGGACACTTCATTAGTATCACTATGGTAACTGCCTAGCAACCAGATGAGCTTACCCTAGCAACCGAGTAACAAATCACATATCTCTGCATCAGAAAAGCGTAGAGACTTCCGGGTTGACTTATTTCAATCAGGATGGCAAGGACACTTGATTAGTATCACTATGGTATCTGCCTAGCAACCAGATGGGCTTACCCTAGCAACCGAGTAACAAATCACATATCTCTGCATCACAAAAACATAGAGACTTCCGGGTTGACTTATTTCAATCAGGATGGCAAGGAGACTTGATAAGTATCACTATGTTAACTGCCTAGCAACCAGATGGGGTTACCCTAGCAACCGAGAAACAAATCACATATCTCGGCACCAGAAAAGAGTACAGACTTCCGGGTTGATTTATTTCAATCAGGATGGCAAGGACACTTGATTACTATCACTATGGTAACTGCCTAGCAACCAGATGGGGTTACCCTAGCAACCGAGAAACAAATCACATATCTCGGCACCAGAAAAGAGTACAGACTTCCGGGTTGATTTATTTCAATCAGGATGGCAAGGACACTTGATTACTATCACTATGTTAACTGCCTAGCAACCAGATGGGGTTACCCTAGCAACCGAGAAACAAATCACATATCTCGGCACCAGAAAAGAGTACAGACTTCCGGGTTCATTTATTTCAATCAGGATGGCAAGGACACTTGATTACTATCACTATGGTAACTGCCTAGCAACCAGATGGGGTTACCCTAGCAACCGAGAAACAAATCACATATCTCGGCACCAGAAAAGAGTACAGACTTCCGGGTTGATTTATTTCACTCAGCATCGCAAGGACACTTGATTACTATCACTATGGTAACTGCCTAGCAACCAGATGGGGTTACCCTAGCAACCGAGTAACAAATCACATATCTCTGCACCACAAAATAGTACTGACTTCCGGGTTGATTTATTTCACTCAGGATCGCAAGGACACTTGATTACTATCACTATGGTAACTGCCTAGCAACCAGATGGGGTTACCCTAGCAACCGAGAAACAAATCACATATCTCGGCACCAGAAAAGAGTACAGACTTCCGGGTTGATTTATTTCACTCAGCATCGCAAGGACACTTCATTACTATCACTATGGTAACTGCCTAGCAACCAGATGGGGTTACCCTAGCAACCGAGAAACAAATCACATATCTCGGCACCAGAAAACAGTACAGACTTCTGGGTTGATTTATTTCAACCAGGATGGCAAGGACACTTCATTAGTATCAATATGGTAACTGCCTAGCAACCAGATGGGGTTACCCTAGCAACCGAGTAACAAATCACATATCTCTGCACCAGAAAACACTACAGACTTCGGGTTGACTTATTTCACTCAGGATGGAAAGGAGCCATGTATTGTATTACCTTGGTAACTGCATAGCAACCACATGGGCTTACCCTAGCAACCGAGTAAAAATCACATATTTCTGCACCAGAAAATCAGTACAGACTTCTGGGTTGACTTATTTCAATCAGGATGGCAAGGACACTTCATTAGTATCACTATGGTAACTGCCTAGCAACCAGATGGGCTTACCCTAGCAACCGATTAACAAATCACATATCTCTGCATCACAAAAACATAGAGACTTCCGGGTTGACTTACTTCAATCAGGATGGCAAGGAGACTTCATTAGTATCACTATGGTAACTGCCTAGCAACCAGATGGGCTTACCCTAGCAACCGAGTAACAAATCACATATCTCTGCATCACAAAAACATAGAGACTTCCGGGTTGACTTACTTCAATCAGGATGGCAAGGAGACTTCATTAGTATCACTATGGTAACTGCCTAGCAACCAGATGGGCTTACCCTAGCAACCGAGTAACAAATCACATATCTCTGCATCAGAAAAACGTAGAGACTTCGGGTTGACTTATTTCAATAAGGATGGCAAGGACACTTGATTAGTATCACTATGGTATCTGCCTAGCAACCACATGGGGTTACCCTAGCAACCGAGTAAAAAATCACATATCTCTGCATCACAAAAACATAGAGACTTCCGGGTTGACTTATTTCAATCAGGATGGCAAGGAGACTTCATTAGTATCACTATGGTAACTGCCTAGCAACCAGATGGGCTTACCCTAGCAACCGAGTAACAAATCACATATCTCTGCATCAGAAAAACGTAGAGACTTCCGGGTTGACTTATTTCAATAAGGATGGCAAGGACACTTGATTAGTATCACTATGGTATCTGCCTAGCAACCAGATGGGGTTACCCTAGCAACCGAGTAAAAAATCACATATCTCTGCATCACAAAAACATAGAGACTTCCGGGTTGATTTATTTTAATCAGGATGGCCAGGAGACTTGATTAGTATCACTATGGTAACTGCCTAGCAACCAGATGGAGTTACCCTAGCAACCGAGCAACATATCACATATCTCTGCACCAGAACACACTACAGACTTCCGGGTTGACTTATTTCACTCAGGATGGAAAGGAGCCATGTATTGTATTACCTTGGTAACTGCATAGCAACCACACGGGCTTACCCTAGCAACCGAGTAACAAATCACATATTTCTGCACCAGAAAATCGTACAGACTTCTGGGTTGATTTATTTATGACCATAATTTTTGTTCTTTTCCAGTTACAACATGCTGTTTGACGAGTTTTGCCACGGCAAGCACCACTCACATTTTCTTCAGGAAATGTACCTATCTAGTTTTTATTTTTATTTTTCTTCTTTTTATTATTATTCTATCTCCATACAAAACTTCGGCACCTAACTCGTCCCGCACCGTTTGGCGTAGACCCACAAATGAGGTGTCAAATCGAACGGCCTATTGAGGACACGTGTGCTATGACTTTTATAAGCTGATCGGGGTACGGTATTTGCCCCAGGGGCAAAAAGCGGCCGAAAAATCCCATAGACTTAACATTGTGACAAACTTTGAGCGCCACAGCTCCGAGCGAGGATTTCACAGAAACGTGTGATTTGCCACATTTGAAGAGGCTGGCAGGCTCTGTAAGAGCATACCTCAATATGGGGTAAAAGTTGCACCCCTGGGGGCAGGAGCTGCCCAAAAATGCCCCAATTGACTTATAATGGTGTAGGACGGCCCATGAAATGAAAAGGCATAGGGATTTGTATTGAACATAGCTCTGGATCACAGTGTCATAGAGAC
>NW_026266348.1:0-33917 GCF_025860055.1 Xyrauchen texanus
CCTGGGGCCGTGACTGGAGCCTCGTGTCCCTTCGACCCGTTTTCATGCTTAATTGGCCCAAGTGTCAACGAACAGCCTACGTCGAATAGGTTGCAGTACGGACGTCTGGAAAGCAGGGGTCAAAAGGTCGCAGCTGCTCCAAATTTGACACGGTGGTAGTCCAGGGGCCCCTGGGTCAGGATCCAGGGTTTCAGGGTCATAGGTGGGCCCTGAGTCTGTTTCCTAACCCTACCCTATATTTTCACTGGGCCCTTTGGAGAGGGTCTTTCTGTCTATGAGTGGAAGAGGCCTTTGTGAGAGATTTTGAAAAAAGAAGGTAAAAAATATTTCCCTGTGCTCTAGGGACTCGCCCTCCTAGTATGTGGCAGTGGAGACCCTAGGCTACCAGGATGCCAAGTTTGGTGCCCCTCGGACACCTGGGGGCCAAACAGCAGCCGATGACTCCGTTTGGCCCAAAATTGACACCCACGCCTCGTCAGGGGCCCCTGGGGCCATGTCTGGAGCCTCGTGTCCCTTCGACCCGTTTTCGTGCTTAATTGGCCCAAGTGTCAACGAACAGCCTACATCGAATAGGTTGCAGGACGGACATCTGGAAAGCAGGGGTCAAAAGGTCAAAAATATTTCCCTGCGCTCTAGGGACTCGTCCTCCTAGTATGTGGCAGTGGGACCCTAGGCTACCAGGATGCGAAGTTTGGAGCCCCTCGGACCCCCGGGGGCCAAACAGCAGCCGATGACTCCGTTTGGCCCGAAATTGACACCCACGCCTCGTCAGGGGCCCCTGGGGCTGTGGCTGGAGCCTCGTGTCCCTTCGACCCGTTTTCGTGCTTAATTCACCCAAGTGTCAACGAACAGCCTACGTCGAATAGGTTGCAGGACGGACGTCTGGAAAGCAGGGGTTAAAAGGTCGCAGCTGCTCCAAATTTGACATGGTGGTAGTCCAGGGGCCCCTGGGTCAGGACCCTATATTTTCACTGGGCCCTTTGGAGAGGGTCTTTCTGTCTATGAGTGCAAGAGTCCTTTGTGAGAGATTTTGAAAAAAGAAGGTCAAAAATATTTCTCTGCGCTCTAGGGACTCGTCCTCCTAGTATGTGACAGTGGGGAACCTAGGCTACCAGGATGCGAAGTTTGGGGCCCCTCGGACCCCCGGGGGCCAAACAGAAGCCGATGACTCCGTTTGGCCCGAAATTGACACCCACGCCTCGTCAGGGGCCCCTGGGGCCGTGTCTGGAGCCTCGTGTCCCTTCGACCCGTTTTCGTGCTTAATTTGCCCAAGTGTCAACGAACAGCCTACGTCGAATAGGTTGCAGGACGGACGTCTGGAAAGCAGGGGTCAAAAGGTCGCAGCTGCTCCAAATTTGACACGGTGGTAGTCCAGGGGCCCCTGGGTCAGGATCCAGGGTTTCAGGGTCATAGGTGGGCCCCGAGTTTGTTTCCTAACCCTACCCTATATTTTTACTGGGCCCTTTGGAGAGGGTCTTTCTGTCTATGAGTGGAAGAGGCCTTTGTGAGAGATTTTGAAAAAATAAGGTCAAAAATATTTCCCTGCGCTCTAGGGACTCGTCCTCCTAGTATGTGGCAGTGGGGACCCTAGGCTACCAGGATGCGGAAGTTTGGGGCCCCTTGGACCCCCGGGGGCCAAACAGCAGCCGATGACTCCGTTTGGCCTGAAATTGACACCCACGCCTCGTCAGGGGCCCCTGGGGCCGTGACTGGAGCCTCGTGTCCCTTCGACCTGTTTTCATGCTTAATTGGCCCAAGTGTCAACAAACAGCCTACATCGAATAGGTTGCAGGACGGACGTCTGGAAAGCAGGGGTCAAAAGGTCAAAATAGTTCCCTGCGCTCTAGGGACTCGTCCTCCTAGTATGTGGCAGTGGGGACCCTAGAATACCAGGATGCGAAGTTTGGGGCCCCTCGGACCCCTGGGGGCCAAACAGCAGCCGATGACTCCGTTTGGCCCGAAATTGACACCCACGCCTCGTCAGGGGCCCCTGGGGCCGTGACTGGAGCCTCGTGTCCCTTCGACCCATTTTCGTGCTTAATTGGCCGAGTGTCAACGAACAGCCTACGTCGAATAGGTTGCAGGACGGACATCTGGAAAGCAGGGGTCAAAAGGTCGCAGCTGCTCCAAATTTGACACGGTGGTAGTCCAGGGGCCCCTGGGTCAGGATCCAGGGTTTCAGGGTCCTAGGTGGGCCCCGAGTTTGTTTCCTAACCCTACCCTATATTTTCACTGGCTAGGCACGAATAGGCTGTTCGTGGGACGTGAGGAAGACCACGGTGAAGAGTAGTCACTTAGGTGGGGCTTTAGGCACAATGACGAAAAATAGGCACTTAGGTGGACGAATAGGCTGTTCGTGGGACGTGAGGAAGACCACGGTGAAGAGTAGCCACTTAGGTGGCGCTTTAGGCACAATGATGAAAAATAGGCACATAGGTGGATGAATAGGCTGTTCGTGGGACGAGAGGAAGACTGAGTAGTCACCTAGGTGGCACTTTAGGCTGATAGGTGGACAAAATAACGAAGGATAGGCGCCTGGGTGGACGAAATAGGCCGTTCGGTGGACGTTCGTTTCATTCGCAGTGCAAGAACGCCCCCGGTGGTGTCAACCAACAGCCTATTGCGCAATAACTGCGCCGTATGCGCAAATAGGGCCATAACGCCGACTCGCCATCCGCTTAAGTGGCAATTTGGATCCAAATTCAGGCGTACGGTCCATCGCACCGCCTATGTGTCATATTGCAACTTATTTGAATGGGCCAACATCCGTCGAAGTGCCTAGGTTCCCTAACTCATACACTCCCCCCTGGCTCAACTGGGATTTATTTATTTATCCTTGGAAATTGGTTGTTTGATTGATTTTCTTTCATTTAGCTTTCTCTGTGGCAAAGGACAGCCTGCTCATTTATCTTGCCTCCTACAGAAAGCAGTAGAGGGTTTTTTTTTTGCTCTTTCTTGACTGCAACACACAGAGTAGGAAAGTACAAACAAATTGCAGTGCTTCCAACATTTGGCGGACACATCCGAAAGAAAGCGTCCTGATGTCATTTTTTAAGTAGAGAAGAGTTTTCTTTGGCCACTGGATTATTATTATGTGTTAAGCATATAATTGTGCAGCTGAGTATGCCCTCTTTTAGCAAACCACATGGAAGCTATGACACAGGTATGCAGAAAAAGGTATTGTGGACGACTCCTGTGAAATTGAATGAATAGAGAGGAGGCACTTACCTTTTAAAAATGAGAAATAAATAAAAATAGACAATGTCTGAGAGGAAAGGGCCTGTTGTCTCTTTTTTAGAGCTGCAGTACAAGACATATTTTAATGATGGGAGAGCAGCATAAGGATGCGTGCAGTGCGCTTGCTTTAAATGGCCTGCTGGTAGCCACAGCACTCGCTTACAGCCACACCAATCTGAGCGCGCCATTGAGCAAACAGGAAGTGAGTTGGCAGTTTGTGTTGAGCAGTTGGTGAGAGAGGCTCACCTTTTTTTGTTTTTTTTGTTAGTTTGAACAAAGTTTTTTTTGTTTTTGATTATTTAATCTTGTTTGTTTTAGTTGTATACTCTTCCCAGCAGCATTTTGCTGTCTGGGGAGTATTTTTCAATTTTGAGTTTGTTTTCACAATGGATGGATTAAAAGGCAACGACACGGACACGGCAAAAGAAAGACGAGAGTTAACGGAAAGAGCAATGGATAAAAGATAACGAGATGGTCAACGGCGAATGGATTATAATGAGAGGATATATTCAAAAGAGGCTACGGTGATTGTGGATTTGACAGAAATGAGAGATGCAAGGGCAGAAGACATAATGAAAGCGGTGAATGAAAGGCTCGGAGGAGGGAAGATTTTAGCGGTGAGACCAAGACAAGGGAAGGAATATGAAGTTACATTGATAAACAAAGATGCGTGCGATCATCCGGAAGAAGGACTGATGATAAAAGAGAAACTTTGCGAAATTAGGAGACTGCAGACGAGAGAGTATGTGGTTTCTTTTATACATTTGCCTGCCTATATTGGGGACTCAGAGATTTTAGATAAACTACAGACTTGGGGAGTTACACCTGCATCTGTTATCAAGAGGAGAGTGTACCCGGGCACGGACATTGCTGATGGTACAAGGTACCTAAAGGTCAAATTCCCAAAGGAGGTTACATCGCTGCCTTATAGTACCAAATTTGATACTGAAGAAGGCACTCAATACTTCCGGATCATGCATGATCGTCAGGTTAAAACCTGTCGATTGTGCATGAATCCGGGACACATGTTCAAAGATTGTCCTGAGTTCAAATGCTATCAGTGTGAAGAACAAGGACATTTTGCACGGGATTGTTATGCCGTTAAGTGCCCAGACTGCAGAAAGGTGATGGTAAGATGCGAGTGTTGGATGGAAGAAGAGAATGAACCAAGGAATGCAGAGTCAGACGATGTAGGTGGGCAAATGCTGAAAGAAATTGAACAGGAAAATGCTAATGAAACTGAAAAAGAAGGAGGAGGGAATAAAGAGACTAATGTGGAGAATCAGGAGGAGATGGAAGAGAAAAGACAGGAAACAGCAATGGATGAAGGAAGCTGGACAACACTTGAAGTATCACAAGAAACTATGGAAGAGATGGAGAGGCAAGGACATGAACTAAACGATGAAGAAAAGGAAGAAGAAGAAGAGACAAATGAGAAAGGAGCAGAGAAAATGTACTGCAGAAAGGACAGAAGGGAGACATTAAGAAGACGAACTGTTAAGGTAATACCAAATGTGGATTTTGCCAAGAAAAAGAGACTTTTAAGAAAAGAAAAGTGTAAAGAAATGAATATGTGGGAAAACAGATTTAAAGTGCTGATGGAGGATGAGGATGAAGAAGGTGATTAAGAAAACAGAAATGTTTGTTTTTAAGTATTTATTTATTTATTTAATTGTTATGCTTTTAAATATTGTATCGTGGAATGCTAGGGGTTTACTGAACATGGAGAAATTTGAAAAGATGGAGGAGTTATGTAAAGAAGCAGATGTAATTTTATTGCAAGAAACAAATTGGAAAAATGAAAGTGTTAAAAGGTTACAAACAAATTGGGATGGTAATATATATTTTAACAATGGAGATGAGAAAGCAGGTAGGGGGTAGCTATTTTAATTAAAAGAGGAATATGTGAAAAAGAAAAGGTAATATTTGATGATAGAGTGGGAAAAAGTATGGCTGTGAAAATAGAAAAAGGAGAGGAGGATTTTATTATTTATAATATTCATGCACCAAATGAAGAAAAAGAAAAGGTTGATTTTTTTAAGAAAGTGAATTTTAATTTAAAAAAATGGCAGAAGGTTATTTTAATAGGGGATTTTAATACTGTTTTTACAGAGTTAGATCTGGCAAGTAAGATTTTTTAAAGCGGATAAAGGGAGAGAGGAGTTGGTGAAAATAATGGGGGACATTAATTTAATAGATGTGTGGAGAGAACGACATAGAACGAAGAGGACATTTTCAAGAATACAAAAGGTAATGAAGGAGATGAAACAAAGTAGAATTGATTATGTTTTATGCAATGGGGACATAGAGGGAAGTATCAAAATGTATTTTATAAAGAAGTTTGTCTTAGTGATCATTCATTTTTAAATGTGAAATTAGATTCTACAAGAGTGGAAAGAGGAGCAGGGGTATGGGTTCTAAATGGAGACATTTTAAAGGATGAATTTTACAAAGAAAGAATTAAACAGATATTAGAAACCAGTAAAATGAATAGAATGTACTTGGAAGAAAAAAGAATATGGTGGGATAATGTGAAATTAGACATAAAGAATTTCTCAATCCAATATTGTAAAAGTCTAAGAAAAGCGAAAAAGAGTAAGGAAATGGACATAAGAAAAGAGCTGGAAAAAGAAACAAAAAGAATAGAGGAAAATCAGAAGGAAGGAGAATTAGCTAAAATGTTAATGTTACAAGATCAATTAAGAGTAATGGAAGATGAAAGATGTAAAGGGACTATCATTAGAAGTAAGGCAAAGTATGTTGTGGAGGGGAAAGGAGCACAAAAGTCTTTTTTAATCTAGAGAAAAAATAGGCAGAGGGCTGATTTAATGAAGGAAGTGCTTGACAAAAATGGAGAAATAAAACAAGGAACAGAAGAGATTTTAATAACAGTAAAGGATTTTTATAAAGACATGTTTAAGAGATAAGGGATAGATAAAGAAGAAGAAGGGTTTTTTTTTAAATCAAATAAAATTAAAAGTTTCTGTGGAAGACAAGGTTACATGTGATGCAGAGATAATGGAAGAGGAAATAGATAATGCAATAGGGCAATTAACTACAGGGAAGAGCCCAGGTATAGATGGATTAACAAGTGAGTTTTATAAGCATTTTAGAGGAAAAATAGTACCGGTTTTAAAGGAATTTTATGATGAGATTTTTAAAAAAGAGGAGTTAAGTGAAAGAATGAAGATAGGGATGATCAAAATGATTTATAAAAAAGGGGGAATCCAAGCGATCTTAAGAACCATAGGCCGCTAACAATGCTAAACACAGATTTTAAAATTTTAGCAAAAGTTTTAGCCAATAGACTAAGAGCAGTTTTATCTAAAATCATAAGCACCACTCAGACGTATGGAGTAAAGGGAAAAGATATATTGGATATAGTTCAGAGTATAAGAGACACAATGTTTTATATGAAGGAGAAAAATAGGAATGGATATTTAATCAGCTTGGATTTAGAGAAGGCATTTGATAGAGTGGAGCACGAATATTTATTCAATGTTCTTAAAGGGTTTGGATTTGGGGCAAATTTTAGAAAATGGATTAAGATTTTTTATTCAAATATTTTAACATGTATTAAATGTAATGGGTTTTTATCTGAAGGTTTTCAACCGACAAGATCCATAAGACAAGGATGTCCGCTGTCTGCCTTACTTTATTCTTTAGTAGCTGAGCCCCTTGGGCTAGCAATGAAGGCAGACAGAGAGATTAAAGGCATCTGGATAGAGGAAAGCACTAAACATGAGCCAATATACCAATATGCGGACGATACAACCTTGTTGGTTGAGGATCTTCAAAGTGTTATGAGGGCAATGGGGATTTTAGAGAAATATTGTAAAGGGTCAGGAGCAAAAGTGAATGTAGATAAGAGTGTATATATGAGGGTTGGGAGTGTGGAACCATTACATCAGCACATACATTTTAAAGAAGAAGAAGAACATATAAAGATTTTAGGAATTTGGGTGGGGCTGGATTTTGATAAAGCCGATGTTCTTAATTGGGAGGGAGCTTTAAAAGGTATAGAAAAAAGATTGAGATTTTGGAAATTAAGGAATTTAACGTTGAAGGGAAAGGTTTTAGTGATCAATGCATTAATGCTTTCAAAAATCTGGTATGTGTTGAGTGTAACCCCATTGCCCCATAGGTATTGTAAAAGAATAAAAGAAAGTGTTTTAGATTTTTTATGGGGAAAAGGACGAGTAAAGATTGCATATGATACGCTTATTGGAGGAACCGAAGAGGGAGGACTGGGGCTTTTAGATCCATTTTTAAGGATGAAGACATTAAGAATTAAAGTAGTGAAAAGTTTTTTAGACATAAAGAAAACAGTAATGTGGAAAAATGTTTTGGAATATTTTTTAAGGAAATGTGGTTATTTTAACATGGAATGTAATGTATTGTGGATGAAAACAAAAAAGATATGTTGACTGGAATACCCAAATTTTATGAAGAAGTTTTAGAAGCCTGGGGAAAGTTTTTAGATAATTTATTGATTTTACCAAAAGAAAGAACACAATTGCTAGAGCAACCACTGTTTTTAAATCCGAATATTACAAAGGATGGAAATGTTATTTACTACAAAAAATGGTGGGATGGAGGACTAAGACAAGTAAAAGATGTTTTATATGAAGTAATTAAAGGTTATCTTCCAATACAAGCAATTGTGGATACAGTATCTGAAAGAGAAGTAAATGTGGGAAAAGGAACACTAGTAAAACAGTTTGATGAGTTGAAGAAAGCCATACCAAAAGAATGGGTGGAAATTATTGAGAAAAACGAAGATACAGAGAAGAGGGGTATGCCTGAACTGTATTTTAAAAAGAAAAATGGAGAAAATGTGCCTTTTATGCTATGTAAAGTGAAAGATTTTAATTTGGTTTTTAGAGAAATAGCTTTCAAAAAACCTGTGGCTAACAATTACTGGAAAGAGAGATATGATGATCTAAATGAGAATGAAATATGGAGAAAGGTGGGAATGAAATATATGGAGCCAATTTTAGAGAATTTAAATTTTTTATTAAGACATAATTGCATTTTAACAGAAATGAGGTTGTGTAAAATTGGATTAGAAAGAAATGCATGTTGTAAAGTTTGTATGAAAAATGAAGAAGGTCTTCTACATTTGTTTTTTTATTGTGAAAATTTGAGTGATTTTATGGAAAAAATGAAAAACATTGCTAAATCTATACTGAAAGAGAAATATGATGAGGATATGACACAGACAAAATGGGAAAAAATTTTTGTATTTGGTATAAATAGTAAAGATTACAATGTGACTGTTTTTAATTTTCTGGTAACAATTGCCAAGCATGCAACATGGCTAAGACGAAACATAGTAAAATATGAAAAAAGAAAGGCAAATGTATGGAGCCTGTTTAAAAACAAAATGGAAATAACAGTGAAATTATTATGTAAATATTTTTTAATGAATGATAAAGAGGATGATTTTATTGAAATATTTGTAGAAGGAAACCCAATGATAGAATATAAAATGGGTGGTGTAACTTGGTTGTGGGAGAAATATGAATGAAGTTGTGTATGTTTCAATGCTATGTATGTATGTTTAAATGAAAAATGTATCAATTTGCTTAATGTAAAAATGTTTTTAATGTAAATTATATTTCCTGAAACTAATCAATAATAAAAATAAAAAAAAATAAAAAAAACTTGTCTGATCTCGGAAGCCAAACAGGGCTGCGCCTGGTTAGCACTTGGATGGGAGACTTCCTGGGAATACCAGGTGCTGTAAGATTTTGCTTTTCCTTGTTTTGTTTTAACTCATACACTCCCCCCTGGCTCAACTGGGATTTATTTATTTATCCTTGGAAATTGGTTGTTTGATTGATTTTCTTTCATTTAGCTTTCTCTGTGGCAAAGGACAGCCTGCTCATTTATCTTGCCTCCTACAGAAAGCAGTAGAGGGTTTGTTTTTTTGCTCTTTCTTGACTGCAACATACAGAGTAGGAAAGTACAAACAAAGTGCAGTGCTTCCAAAATTTGGTGGACACATCCGAAAGAAAGCGTCCTGAGGTCATTTTTTAAGTAGAGAAGAGTTTTCTTTGGCCACTGGATTATTATTATGTGTTAAGCATATAATTGTGCAGCTGAGTATGCCATCTTTTAGAAAACCACATGGAAGCTATGACACAGGTATGCAGAAAAAGTTATTGTGGACGACTCCTGTGAAATTGAATGAATAGTGAAGAGGCACTTACCTTTTCAAAAAGATAAATAAATAAAAATAGACAATGTCTGAGAGGAAAAGGCCTGATGTCTCTTTTTTAGAGCTGCAGTACAAGACATATTTTAATGATGGGAGAGCAGCATAAGGATGCGTGCAGTGCGCTTGCTTTAAATGGCCTGCTAGTAGCCGCAGCTCTCGCTTACGGCCATACCACCCTGAGCGAGCTAGAGGGAGCTAGTGAGCAATTGGGAGTTTTTGGCTGCAGTTGGAGAGGAAGGCTCTCCTCCATTTTGTGCTTTTTTTTGTGTGTTTGTTTTTTTAGGTTTTCTTACTTTAAGTTAGTTTTTTTTTGTTTTTTGTCTGTTTAAACCACCTAACAGCAGCTTTTTGCTGGCTGGAAGGTGGTTATTTTTATTCTTTCTCAAAAATGGATGGATTAATGGCACACGACACTGGACTGGATAGAGGAACACGCATGGCAAACGACACTGGACTGGCTCGAGGAACACGCACGGCAAACGACACTGGACTGGATAGAGGAACACGCACGGCAAACGACACTGGACTGGAGAAAAGACAACGAGATGGCAGTGGAATCAATCGAGATGTAAGGAAAGAAGATGGAAAGAGAGTGTACTTAAAAGAAGCAACTGTAATGGTGGATGTAGAATATGTGAAAGATGCAAAGGCGGTGGACATCATTAAAGCGGTCACGGAGCAGATTGGAGAAGGAAGGATTTTAGCAGTCAGACCCAAAAGAGTGAAGGAATACGAGGTAACACTGGAACACGAGGATGACATAGAGCTTTTAATGGATGGATTGAAAATAAAGGGCATTGACTGTGAGGTAAAAAGACTACAAAACAGAGAATATGTTGTCTCCTTCATGCATTTACCAGTTTACACTGCTGACGAGGAAATTTTAAGCAAATTGGAGGGATGGGGAGTAACCCCCATCTCAAAAGTTAAACGAAGAATGTATCCGGGCACTAGTATTGAGGACGGGACAAGGTTTGTTAAAACACGCTTCCGAAAGAAGTTGCCTCCCTCCCGTACAGCACAAAAATAGAGACGGCGGAGGGCCCACAATATTTCCGGGTGATGCACAGCCACCAGGAGAAGACCTGTAGGCTGTGCATGAGCCCGGACCATGTGGTAAAGGATTGTCCGGAATTTAAGTGTTATAAGTGCGAGGAGAGGGGGCACTTCGCGAGACACTGCAATGCGGTAACGTGCCCGGATTGCAAATTGGTTTTAAACAGGTGTGAGTGTTGGATGGGGAGAGAGGAGGAGGAGCAGCAGGTAGACGGTCAAATGCATGAACGAGACAATGAAGAGCGAGAGGAGGAATTAAGAAGATTACAAAACAATGAATCAACGGGAAATAAAGATACTGAGGATCAAGGGGAAGCGTATAATGGACGTGAAATACAAACACAACAAGAGGAGGAAACACAGATGGACTTGACTGAAAGTTTGGAAAGTGCCCAAATGGGTTTGACTGAAAGTTTGCAAAGTGAGTTGGACAATGTGGAACTTAATTATCAAAGGAATAAAGAACAGCCGGCTGTAAAGGAAAGTGAAGGGGGACAAGAAGAAGAAGATAAACAACTGAAGTCAACTAAAAGAAGAAGATCAATGAAGGTAATGCCCAATTTAGAGACTGCTAGAAAAAAAACGCCTAAAAAGGACTCAATTGAGACTGGGAATAAGTATGATGTGTTAAAGGATCTGGAGGAGAATGAACTGACATGATGGGTTTTATCAATGTTTTTATAGTTTTCATGCTTTTAAGAATCGTTACTTTTAATGCTAGAGGACTTTTAGACATAAGCAAATCTGAAAAAGTGAAAGAAATGTGTAAAGGAGAGGATGTGATTTTTTTACAAGAAACTAACTGGAGAGAAGGGGTTATAAGTGAAATAAGGAAAATATGGAATGGGGAAATTTTATTTAGCAACGGGGATGGTAGAATGGGTAGAGGAGTGGCAGTCTTAATAAAAGAAAACAGAGGTGTAATGATGGGAAATGTATAGCGGTGGAAATGGAGTATGAAGAGAAGAAAGTAATTGAAGTAAATGTACATGCTCCTACAGAAGAGAAAGAAAAGAAAGGCTATTTTAATGGATTGAGGGAATTTCTAAAAAAACACAAAGAAGTTATTATGATGGGTGATTTTAACACGGTTTTTAGTAAATTAGAAATGGCAGAGGGAATGGTTTTTAAAGCGGATCAAGGAAGGAAAGAATTGAAAGTGCTAATGGAAGAAAACAATATGATTGATATATGGAGAGAAAGAAATGAAAAGAAAAAGAATATTCGAGGAGACAGTTGGTTGGGAATTTTATGTGTAAAACAAGAATAGATTTTATTTTATGTAGCAGAAATATAGAGGGTTTTATCGAAAAATAAAATATGTAGAAACAAGCTTAAGTGATCACAAGCCAATTTTTATACAAATAGACTGGAGTACAATGAAAAGAGGGCCGGGAGTATGGGTTTTAAACACAGAGGTTTTAAAGAATGAAGATTATGTTTTAAGTATAAAGGAAATCATTGAAAAGGAAAAGAAAATGGAATGCACTTGGAAGATAAAAGAATATGGTGGGAAAATGTGAAGTATCTAATCAAAAAGTTTACCATAAAATATTGTGGGATAATTCAGAGATGCAAAAAGGGTAAGGAAAGAGGAATAAGAGAACAACTAGAAATGGAATTGAATACGAAGGAAAAAGATTTACAAAACGTAAAAGAAATAGAGGGAAAACTGAAAGAAATAGAACAGAAGAAATATAACGGGGCACGATTAAGATGCAAAGCAAAGTACACAGTAGAAGGAGAGAAATGTACTAAGTTTTTTTTTTTGACTTGGAAAGAAGAAGGGGAATGTCACAAACAATTAAACGAATACAAAGGGAAGATGGAGAGATAGTGGAAACAAATGAGGAGATATTAAAAACAATAAAAGCATATTATGAAAAGCTATTTAAAGCAGAAGGAGTAAAGGATGAAGAAAAACTAGAATTATTGAAACAATTAAAGACAAAAGTAGGAGAGGATGACAAAAAAAGAGTGTGACCTAGAGATAAGAGAGGAAGAGATAAAAAGAGCAATAAGTGAACTGAATAAAAGGAAAAGTCCAGGCATTGATGGTTTAGGGAATGAATTTTACATAACCTTTAAAGATCTTTTAACCGGTATTTTAAAAGAAGTATATG
Organism: Xyrauchen texanus; assembly: GCF_025860055.1. Classification (NCBI taxonomy): domain Eukaryota; kingdom Metazoa; phylum Chordata; class Actinopteri; order Cypriniformes; family Catostomidae; genus Xyrauchen; species Xyrauchen texanus. The sequence continues at coordinate 12,640 of NW_026266348.1, forward strand.
AAGAGATTTTTAAGAAAGATGAAATGAATCAGAGAATGGGGATGGGATTCATTAAGTTGATATATAAAAGAAAAGGAGAAAAAGTAGACTTAAAAAATTATAGACCAATCACAATGCTGAATACAGATTTGAAAAATTTTAACAAAAGTTTTAGCCAACAGATTAAAAGAGGTAATGCCAACCATAATCAAAACAAATCAAGTATATGGAGTGAAAGGGAAGGATATAGCAGACACAACAATAAGTATAATAGATAGAATAAGGTATATGAAAGAAAAAAACAGGGATGGATATGTTATTAGTTTGGATTTTGAAAAGGCCTTTGACAGAGTAGAATGTGATTATTTATTTGAGATTTTAAGTGGGTATGGGTTTGGGGAAAGTTTTATCAAATGGATTAAAATTTTATATAAAGGAGCAATAACAAGAGTAAAATGTAATGGTTTTTTAACAGAATGTTTTAAATTAACTAGGTCAATAAGACAAGGATGTCCACTATCAGCACTTTTATACTCACTAGTTGCAGAACCTTTGGGATTATCTGTTAAAAGAGATAAAGAAGTAAGAGGGATAGACATTGAAGAGAGTGGGGAAATGAAAAATATTTCAATATGCAGACGATACAACGATACTGGTTAAGGATATAAAGAGTGTTAAAAAGCAATGGACGTGGTACAGACGTTTTGTAGGGGATCAGGGAGCAAGATAAATGAAGAGAAAACAGTATATATGAGATTTGGAGGGGCGAGTGTTTTAGCAAATGATTTTAAGTTTAAAGAATCAAAGGAAATAAAGATCTTAGGTGTTTTAATAGGGAAAGACGAAAAATATGTTGAAGAAGTAATGTGGGAAGAAATACTAGGAGGAATTGAAAGAAGGTTAAACTTTTGGAAACTGAGGACTTTAAGTTTAAAGGGGAAAGTTTTAATTGTAAATGTTTTAATGGTAGCAAAGTTATGGTATGTTTTATATGTGACTTCTATGCCAATGTGGGTGGAAAAAAGGTTGAAAAAATGTTTTTGGGATTTTATATGGGATGGAAAACCTCCAAGAATTGCATACGATACTATAATAGGAAAAGTAGGAAAGGGAGGGATGGGATTGATAGATGTGGAACAAAGAAAAAATAGCTTAAGAGTTAAAGTAATAAAAAAGTATCTAGATGAGAAAAGTAAAACAGCATTGAAAAAGACAATGGAATATTTGTTAAATAAATGTTGGAATTTTAATTTGGGATATAATATTTTATGGATGAAAACTAAGAATTGGGTGGTGAAAGGAATGCCAGATTTTTACAGAGAATTGATGAGTGCTTGGGGGAAATTTTTAACTATTGTTAATTTTAATCCTCAAGGTAGAGAGAGCATTTTAAATCAGCCTTTGTTCTTAAACAGCGGCATTTTAAATCAGGGGAATGTGATTTTTTTAAAGAAATGGTGGGATGTTGGGATCACAAGCGTTAGAGATATTTTATATGAATTTAAAGAGGGATTTTTACCATTACAGTATATAATAGATACAATGGAAGTGGCAAAAGAGGATTTTAATGAACAAGAACTACAAAATAAGTATGAAATAATGAAAGAAGCAATACCCAAAGAGTGGATAAAAAGAATAGAAGCTATGGAGGAAGAGAAATTAGGGAAAGAAGTACATGTAAAGTTGGGAGAAAAACTATATGCTTTTAATGAATGTACTGTGAAAATGTTTTACTGTTTTTTTAGAGAGGGGTTTTAGGAAACCAAAAGCCAATGAGTACTGGGTACAGAAATACAAAGATCTAAAAGAAGAGGATATATGGAATAGCATGAAAGGTATAATGATAGACGCAAAATTGGAGAGTTTTGAATATTTAATCAGACACAGAGCAATTTTTACTGACGTTATTTTAAAAAAAATCCACATGGAACTAAGTGAAATATGTAAAGTTTGTAATGGGGAAGATGAAAGTTTTTTACACTTGTTTTTAAATTGTAGAGAACTGGAAGATTTTAAGGAAAAGGGTAAAAGATTGATTGAAATGTTGAGAGGGGAATTAAATGAGAAGACTGTAGAATGGAACAGAGTGGTGATGTTGGGATGGAAGAAAAGGGTAAAAACAAAAGTTTTATTAATCTGTGTGTGATGCTAATGAAAAGTGCAATATGGGAGAGAAGAATTGTAGCAAAAAAGGAAAAAATCATGTTGGATGTTTGGATTGTTTTTAAAAGGAAAACCGAATTGTATATTGAAGTATTGTATGAGTATTTTAAATGTGAAAATAAGTTGGATGTTTTTTATGGTGTTTTTACCCCAAAAGTTTGTGGTGTTTTAAAGGATCTAATGTGGAAGTTGCCTGGAAGTGAAGGAGATTTTTAAATTATGTAAATGACATGTGATGTAGAAAGGTTGTGGAAGAAAATCTGTATCTTCTGTAGAAATCTGTATCTTCTGTATAAAATGTATATCTGTATTTCTATTTATTTTAATGTATTTTATTGAAATTTTCTAATAAAAAAAAAAAAAAAGAAAATGCAGGCCCGAACTCGTCTGATCTCGGAAGCCAAACAGGGCTGGGCCTGGTTAGTACTTGGATGGGAGACTTCCTGGGAATACCAGGTGCTGTAAGATTTTTCTTTTCCTTGTTTGTTTTAACTCATACACTCCCCCCTGGCTCAACTGGGATATACTTATTTATCCTTGGAAATTGGTTGTTTGATTGATTGATTTTCTTTCATTTAGCTTTCTCTGTGGCAAAGGACAGCTTGCTCATTTATCTTGCCTCCTACAGAAAGCAGTAGAGGGTTTTTTTTTGCTCTTTCTTGACTGCAACATACAGAGTTGGAAAGTACAAACAAAGTGCAGTGCTTCCAAAATTTGGTAGACACATCCGAAAGAAAGCGTCCTGAGGTCATTTTTTAAGTAGAGAAGAGTTTTCTTTGGCCACTGGATTATTATTATGTGTTAAGCATATAATTGTGCAGCTGAGTATGCCCTCTTTTAGCAAACCACATGGAAGCTGTGACACAGGTATGCAGAAAAAGGTATTGTGGACGACTCCTGTGAAATTGAATGAATAGAGAGGAGGCACTTACCTTTTCAAAAAGAGAAATAAATAAAAATAGACAATGTCTGAGAGGAAAGGGCCTGTTGTCTCTTTTTTAGAGCTGCAGTACAAGACATATTTTAATGATGGGAGAGCAGCATAAGGATGCGTGCAGTACGCTTGCTTTAATGGCCTGCTGGTAGCCGCAACCCTCGCTTACGGCCATACCACCCTGAGGGCGCTAGAGTGCAAGGAGGAAGTGGTACAGCAATCAGAGAGAGAGCAAACAAAGAGTTTGGTGAGTTTGTGAACTGCAAAAAGAAGCCTTTATCTCAAAACAACCTTTTAAAAAAAAGGGGGACTTGTGTGCAGTGGAGTTATTTACTCCCCAAACAGTGCATGCTGTTTGGGGATAAATACTTTACGTGCTGAGCACTGGGTGACAAAATGGAGGCGGGAAGAGGCCTGGAAAAAAGGAGTATGAGAGAAAAGGAAGGAGAACTGGATCAAAGAGGAAGGAAGTATGAAAGTAAGCTCACAGTCCTGGTGGAAATTGAAGGAGAAGATAGAATAACGATGATGGAGTTGCTGAAGAAAGTGAGAGAAGAATGTGGAGTCGTGATCGGGTGTAGATACAAAACACCAAAAGAATATGAGTTGACAATGGAAGAGGAAAAAGGAAAGGAGAAGTTACTGGATGGACTGAGGATAAAGAAAAGTCGGGTGATGGCGAAAGAGGTGGACTGCATGGAGATGGTGGTCTCCTTCCTTGGTCTGCCAACATATATAATGGATGAGGAGATACTAAGAAAGCTGTCGGATTGGGGAGTTAAAGCAGTCTCAAGAGTAAAGAGGAGAATGTGGCCGGGGACAGATATCGCCGACGGGACAAGGTTTTTAAAAGTGAAATTTAACGAGGAGGTAAAATCGCTGCCGTATTCCACAAAGTTTGAGACATTGGGAGGGACGGAGCACTTTAGGGTAATACACGACAGGCAAGTGAAAGTTTGTCGTTTGTGCATTCAGCCAGGTCACATTGTGAGAGACTGCCCAAGCTTCAGATGCTTTAAATGTGACAAGCAAGGACATTACGCAAGAGAATGTAAGGAGGTGAACTGCAGCATGTGTAATATGCGACCTGGACTGTGTGTGTGTGAAACACTGGCGGAGATGGATGAGGAGTTAGATCTGTACGAGGTGGAGAGTGAAGCACAGGAAGGTGCAGCGACTGGAGAAGAAGATAGAAGGGGCACATGGAGTGGAGAAGAGAGAATTGGGGAGTGGAGAGAGGTGGAGAGCCTGAGCAGTCAAGAGGAGGAGGTCTCAGGGCGGAAGCAGAGAGAGAGAAAGAAAAAAAAGAAAGAGAGGGAAGCGGAACCTGGTAAGGAGATGGCAACGAAGGACGTGGAGTGTGAAGACGGAGAAGGGGAAAAGCCGCAGACGGAAGGAGGTGGTGGCAAGAAAGAGGTGACAGAGAGTCATGCCAAAGGCGATGATGAGGAAATGGACACAAGTGATGGGAAAATAGTGCAGAAGAAAAGAAAGAAGAAAGAAAGGGAGGTGCACAGTGCAGAAAGTAAGTGCTTGGAAGTCAAAATGAGTGTTAATTTTTTAAAAACTATATTATTTGCTATGTGGGGAATTATGAACATTGCCTGTTTGAACAGCAATGGACTAAGAGATGAAAATAAGTTTGAGAGCATGAAGAGATTACTGAAGGGCGATATACTCTGTCTACAAGAGACACACTGGTCTGATGATACAATGGATAATATAAAAAAGAGATGGCAAGGTGATATTTTTGTCAATCACGGGAATGCAAAAGCTCGTGGAGTGGCAACCCTGATAAAAGAAGGTAGAGTCAATAGTGTGAAGGAAGTATACAAGGATGGTAATGGGAGAGTTTTAGTGACAGAATTTGTGTTTCATAATGAACTTTTCAGGTTGATAAATATTTATGCACCAAATATAGAAAATGAAAGAAAAGACCTCTTCAAAGAAATGAAGCCGTTGTGTAAAGGTAACTATATAGTGGTTGGAGACTTTAATGTATAGTGCACGAGACTGGACGCTTCTAGCAGCGCAAACTTTAAGTCTGATGTTTCCAGAAAATATTTAATTGAGTGGATGCAAAATGAGGACTTGGTTGATGTATGGAGGGAAGAGAATCCCTACAAAAAAGAATTTTCTAGAAGACAAATGGTGATGGGAGTGTTGAAACAAAGTCGTATAGATTTATGTTTAACCAAAAGGGAAATGTTAAAATATGTTAAAAATGTAAAATATAAGTTTGTAGGTTTAAGTGACCATGCTATGATGATGGTAAAGATGGGTGTAATCAGGGAAGAGAGGGAGGGGAATCTGGTGTTTGAATGCAGAGTTGCTAAAAGAAGAGGCATACAAAGAAAATATCAGAAAATGCATAAATTATGAAATGCAGAACTCATTATTTGATGAAGACGTATGTGAGTGGTGGGAAAAAATGAAAGGGAAAATCAAACAAAGGAGTATTAGATATGCAAAACAAAGGGATTTTATGAGGAGTAAAGTTGAGGCATTGGAAAATGAATTGAAGAGGGAAGCTGAAAAAATAGAAAGGAACCCAGAGCAAGATAAAGAGCGTTTTGTGCAGGTAAAAGCAGAAATAGAAGAATACGAGAACGAGAAAAGTAAGGGTGCAATGATAAGGAGTAGAGCGCAGTATGCGTTTGAGAGAGAAAGAAGCACAAAGTTCTTTTTAAACTTAGAAAAGAAAAAGCAGAGGAAAAAGCATATAACAGAACTGGAAAATGAAAAAGGGGATAAGATTACTGATTATTTGGAGATTATAAGTGAAGTAGAAATGTTTTATAAGGGACTATTTAAGAAAGAAGGGGTAAAACAGGAATGTGTAGAGGGGGTTTTAAATACTGTGAGTGCGAGGCTAAGTGAAGGGGAGAAAAATGAATGCGAAAGAGACATAGGTATAGAAGAAATAAAAGAAGCAATAAAACAGATAAAGAAAAATAAAAGCCCAGGCTCGGACGGATTAACGCACGAATTTTATAAGGCCTTAATAGAGACTGTAGCACCAATATTGTGGAAGGTTTATAGAAGGATGGAAGAGGGAAGGAAAATGCCTGAGTCCATGGGGCTAGGAGTAATCACAATATTATATAAAAATAAAGGAAGTCCAATGAAGCTAGAAAATTATAGACCATTAACTCTGTTAAATACCGATTATAAAATACTGACAAAAGTATTGGCAAATAGGATAAAAGAGGTTGTTGGGACAATAGTATCGCCAAGCCAAGCTTATAGTATAAAGGGAAGAGACATCACAGATACAATTTGCACAATAAGGGATGTAGTGGAAGGGATGGGGAAAGATGGAAAAGGGGATTGATTTTATCTATAGACTTAAATAAAGCGTTTGACAGGGTGGAACACAGCTTTATAGAACAGACAATGGCGAAATTTGGGTTTGGGGATAGGATGCAAAAGTGGATAAAAGTAATATATGAGAATGCTAAAAGCTGTGTAAAAGTTAATGGGATATTAACTGACCCCTTTCCGTTAGAGAGGTCAGTTAGGCAAGGTTGTCCGTTGTCAGCATTATTATATTCAATAACAGCCGAGCCGCTGGCGACTCTCATCAAAAAAGATGAAGAGATAAAAGGTATCCAAATACCAAATGGGGGATTGAGTGTAATACAAAAATATGCAGATGACACCACCTTTACGGTTAGGGATATAGAGAGCATAAATAAAATTAGGAAACAGATAGAAAAATATGGGAAAGTGTCAGGTGCAAAAATAAATGTAGAAAAATCTGAAATAATGAGTATAGGAGGAGAGTTGGTTGAAGGGGCAGATGTTCCATTTAAAATAACCAAAGACTTTATAAAAATTCTAGGGGTAAATATAGGAGAGAATGCAAAAGAGGCAAGAGATGCAACATGGTCAGGAGTGCTAAACAAAATTAAACAAGTATTACAATTTTGGAGACTAAGAGAATTAAGGCTAAGAGGCAAGGTGGTAGTGGTTAATTCCTTATTGTTAACGAAATGTAATTATGTGATGGGAGCAATTGATTTACCAGACTGGGTGTTAAACGGAATAAAAGAGGCTGTGAATACTTTTGTGTGGGGTGGGAAAGGAGTGAAAATATCAGCAAAAACATTAATAGCAGATTACAGTGAGGGCGGTTTGAGGTTGATAGATGTAAATGCGAAAAGGAACGCAATAAGAGTTAAAACAATAAAAAAGTATTTATGTGGCAAAGTAGAATATGGATGGAAGGGGTATATGAGAAAATATTTAAATGAAGGTGGAGGATGCGATGAAGAAGGAGTGTTCATGGTGTTAAAAAAACCAATGATTGAAAAGCTGCCTTTATTTTATCAAGAAGTGTTTACTGCATGGGCTGAGTTTGTGGTGAATGTAAATTATGAATGTGAAAACATAAACCAAGTACACAATCAGCCAATATCCCTAAACCCAAGAATAAGGAGGGGAGGGAAAATGCTCTATAACAGACTATTCATGAGAGCGGGGGTAAGGAAAGTAAAAGACTTGGCATATGAATATGTGAAAGGTTTCTTACCGAATAGGGCAATATATGATTCTGTGGTGGGGTGGGATGATGGAATTGAGAAAGCAAAAGTGGATAGTGAATGTGAAAATATTAAAAAAAGCCTGCCTGAAAAATGGGTAGAAGGGATTGAAAGAGAAACTGCCAAAGTGGGATATTGGGGAATGCTGGAAATGTATATTGTGGAAAATGAGAGAAAAAAGTTTTTATGGGAAGTAAATGTGAAAACGATATACAAAATAATGGTGAAAAAGGAAATTAAAACGCCTGCATCAGAGGTGGTGTGGTCGAGAGTTTTTCCGGGCATGGAAGAAAACACAATATGGAGAAATTTAAATGTAAAATATAACGGATTGGACTGTGAGAATTTGGACTTCAAACTGAGACACAATAGAATATACACGAAGGAGGTTATTCATCAAATAAACAAAAATGTGAGTAGAGAATGTGACATGTGTGAGACAGAGCTAGAAACTCTGATGCATATTTTCTTAGAGTGCAAGGAGCTTGAGGAGTTCCATGCAAAAATGAAAAAACTGATAAAAGACGGAATGGGAAAAGAGGTAGCAGGGGATGAGTGGAAAAAGCTGTTTTTATTTGGTGAAAGTACAAATTATAAAGATAAGAAGGTGAATTTATGGAATTTAATTTTGAGTAATGCAAGGTATGCAATATGGCTGAGGAGGAATATGGCATACTTTGATAGAAAGAAAGTGGATGTGATTGATGTTTTCAAGGGTGTTGTCAGAAAGAATGTGTTTACAATGTGGAAATACCTAAGCAAAGATGAATTTGAACGAGCATTTGTAGAAGAAAGTGGATTTATAAGTACAAAAGAAGGGTTAAGTTTAACATTTTGAAAAGAAATGTTTTTGTGTAAGCTTTTTTTTAGTGATGTAAGAACGTTTAAATTCAAAGTCCATGGATTAAATGTTAAGTTGACTTAATATGCAGAAGTTTGAGAATGTTAGGTATGAAATATGATTTATGTAAATATTATTTTTGTACTTTTTGATAATAAAAAAAAAAAAAAAAACTCGTCTGATCTCGGAAGCCAAACAGGGCTGGGCCTGGTTAGTACTTGGATGGGAGACTTCCTGGGAATACCAGGTGCTGTAAAAATTTGCTTTTCCTTGTTTGTTTTAACTCATACACACCCCCTGGCTCAACTGGGATTTATTTATTTATCCTTGGAAATTGGTTGTTTGATTGATTTTCTTTCATTTAGCTTTCTCTGTGGCAAAGGACAGCCTGCTCATTTATCTTGCCTCCTACAGAAAGCAGTAGAGGGTTTTTTTTTTTGCTCTTTCTTGACTGCAACATACAGAGTAGGAAAGTACAAACAAAGTGCAGTGCTTCCAAAATTTGGTGGACACATCCGAAAGAAAGCGTCCTGAGGTCATTTTTTAAGTAGAGAAGAGTTTTCTTTGGCCACTGGATTATTATTATGTGTTAAGCATATAATTGTGCAGCTGAGTATGCCCTCTTTTAGCAAACCACATGGAAGCTATGACACAGGTATGCAGAAAAAGGTATTGTGGACGACTCCTGTGAAATTGAATAAATAGAGAGGCACTTACCTTTTCAAAAAGAGAAATAAATAAAAATAGACAATGTCTGAGAGGAAAGGGCCTGTTGTCTCTTTTTTTAGAGCTGCAGTACAAGACATATTTTAATGATGGGAGAGCAGCATAAGGATGTGTGCAGTGCGCTTGCTTTAAATGGCCTGCTGGTAGCCGCAGCACTCGCTTACGGCCATACCACCCTGTGCAGGCCCGATCTCGTCTGGTCTCAGAAGCCAAACAGGGCTGGGCCTGGTTAGTACTTGGATGGGAGACTTCCTGGGAATACCAGGTGCTGTAAGATTTTTCTTTTCCTTGTTTGTTTTAACTCATACACTCCCCCTGGCTCAACTGGGATTTATTTATTTATCCTTGGAAATTGGTTGTTTGATTGATTGATTTTCTTTCATTTAGCTTTCTCTGTGGCAAAGGACAGCTTGCTCATTTATCTTGCCTCCTACAGAAAGCAGTAGAGGGTTTTTTTTTGCTCTTTCTTGACTGCAACATACAGAGTTGGAAAGTACAAACAAAGTGCAGTGCTTCCAAAATTTGGTGGACACATCCGAAAGAAAGCATCCTGAGGTCATTTTTTAAGTAGAGAAGAGTTTTCTTTGGCCACTGGATTATTATTATGTGTTAAGCATATAATTGTGCAGCTGAGTATGCCCTCTTTTAGCAAACCACATGGAAGCTGTGACACAGGTATGCAGAAAAAGGTATTGTGGACGACTCCTGTGAAATTGAATAAATAGAGAGGCACTTACCTTTTCAAAAAGAGAAATAAATAAAAATAGACAATGTCTGAGAGGAAAGGGCCTGTTGTCTCTTTTTTTAGAGCTGCAGTACAAGACATATTTTAATGATGGGAGAGCAGCATAAGGATGTGTGCAGTGTGCTTGCTTTAAATGGCCTGCTGGTAGCCCCAGCCCTCGCTTACGGCCATACCACCCTGTGCAAGCCTGCTAGTTGGTACGTTCCAGGAAGTGAGTTGACTGCAGTTGGAGAGGAAGGCTCTCCGCCATTTTGTTTACATTTTTTTTTTTTTCTAATCACACGTTATAAAGCTTACCTTTGTTTATTATTTTCCACGGGTGAACCCCAAGCAGTTTTACAACTGTTTGGGGTTGAGTTTTTATTTTTTTACTTTTTGGTATTTGTGGAGAGGTGTACAAACAAGGAAGGACATAATGGATAATGGAACAGGACTGGAAAAGGACAATGAATTGGATGAAGATACTAATCTACCCAAAAGGATAATGCAAGAAACAAATGAAAATCAAAAAGAAGAAACATGGGCAACTGTGGTCTCGAGAAAGAAGAGAAATGGAGTGGAAATGGTGAAAGGAAGGACTGAACAACAGAAGATACAAAGTAAGGAAAAGGCTGATGTAAATGGTGAAAAGAGAAAAGAAGAAAATCAAAAAGATGATATGATAAATAAATTGAGAGGAAAAATGAGATATCAGAGAGAATACAAAAAAGAAACTACGCTGACAATGAATGTGAAAAACCCAGAACAGTTAACGGTTATGATGATAATTAAAGCTGTAGAGGACAAAACTGGAATGGGCAAATTATATGGACTAAGGAAAAAAAATGATTGTGAATATGAACTCACATTGGAGAAAGAAGAAGACTGTGAACAATTATTGGATGGAATACAAATAAATGGACAATGTTGTGAAATAAGAAAACTTTGTGCAACGGAAAGGATGGTATCTTTTTTACAATTGCCAAACTACATAAATGATGAGGATGTTTTACAAAAACTGACAAGCTGGGGGGTTACACCAATACGTCCTCTGAGAAGGAGGTATTACCCTGGGACAACTGTGGCGGATGGAACGAGATTTATAAGAGTTAAATTTCCAAAAGATGTGGTGTCACTACCATATAATACAAGATTTGAAACGGAGGAAGGATCACAGTTTTTCAGGGTGATTCATGATCATCAGGTGAAGACGTGCAGAATATGTACAAGTCCTGATCATGAAAAGAAGGACTGTCCTCAACTAATATGTAGAGAATGCCTGGAGCAGGGGCATTATGCGTGGGACTGCAAAGCCCCGCGGTGCCAAGGCTGCGGAAAGGCTTTTCTCAGGTGCAGATGTGAAACGTATGAAGAGGAACATGAGGAAATGGAGACAGAGACACGAAATGACGTGGAGAATGTGGAAGAGGCTAATGAAGGAAGTGTACCACAACAAACACGTGGATTAACTATGGATATACAGAGTAGAGAAGAAGAAGGAGAAAGTAAAGACGAACAGGACGGAGAAGAAGAGACAGAAATAATGACAGAACTACAACTATTTGTAGATAAAGTTGAACAGGATGGGATGAAAAACAAAGAAGAAGACAATGATGGAGCAAAGGGCAGTACAAACATAGATAAGGTAAGAGACACTAAGAATAAAACTATTGATTTGAAGGAAAGCGTGAAGAAAAACATTTTGAGCGGGGGGAGTAAATTGAAAACAACAGGACAAATTAACATTGAGAAGGTGATGGAAAAACAAAGAATAAGAAGAGAATCTAAAGAAAAAAAGAAAAAAAAAGCTGAAATGACTGGCTCAGGAGAGGCAGATATGAAAGAGACTTGAACAAAAGTGATGTGTGTTTTTGTTTGTTTCTATGTTTCTTTAATTTTGTATATGAGTCAAGTGAGCATAGTTTCAATCAATGCAAGGGGATTGTCAACTATGACCAAATTTGAAAATATTAATCACTTGACAAAGAAGAATGACATAATATGTATACAAGAGACAGGATGGAATGATGAAAAAATTCATGGTTTGAAAAAAATATGGGATGGGGAATTTTTTTACAATAATGATCCTAATAGGAAAAAAGGAGTAGCAATTTTAATTAGAAGGGGTACAATACAAAAAGCAACAGTTATATTCACGGATAATATAGGAAGGACATTGGTGGTTACGGTTGAAGGAAAAGAAGAAGAAATAACAATATGTAATTTTCATGCACCAAATGAAGATATAGAGCGTGTTACCTTTTTTAAAGAAATGGATGTTCTAATAGAGGACTATAAAAATGTGATTTTAATTGGTGATTTTAATACTGTTTTAGAAAGAATTGATGTGGAGGATTATATGGTGTATAGAGCAGATGTTGGGAGAAAAGAATTAAAGAAAGTTATGGAAAAACATAGATTTATAGATTCATGGAGGGAAAGAAACAAAGTAAAAAGAGAATATTCAAGACGACAAATGGTAAACAAGGTTTTAAAACAAAGCAGAATTGATTTGGTATTATGTAACAGACAGTTAGGAAGTTTCATTATAAAAGTATTTTACAAAATGTTTAGTGGAAGTGATCATGATTTTTTAAATGTAATTATTGATTATTGTGGTGTTGAGAGAGGACCAGGGGTGTGGGTTTTTAATACGGAACTTTTAAAAGACGACTTATATAAAATGGAAGTAGAAAATTGCATAATAAATAGCATTAATAATGTCCTATATGAAGAAGCAAAAAGTGTGTGGTGGAATAATTTAAAAATAGATATAAAAAAATTATCTATTGAATATTCAAGGAAAATGCAAAGAATGAAGAAAAGTAAAGAAAGATTACTAAATAAGGAATGGGAAGAAGAAATTATAAAAGTGTTAGAAGGAAGGATGGATGCAAGTAAAATAGTGATATTAGAAGAGAAACTGAAAAAAATAGAAGAGGAAAAGTGCATAGGAGCTAAAATAAGAAGTAGAGCGAAAAATACAGTAGAAGGAGAAAGGAGTACAAAATATTTTTATGATTTGGAAAAAACAAGAAAACAAGCAGAAATGATAAAAAGTATAGCAAAAAATGGAAAGGTTGTGAAAGAAAAAGAAGGTATTTTAAATGAAGTGAAGGATTTTTATGCTATTTTATTTAAAAAAGATGTTATAAATGAGGAAGATGAAGAGTTTTTATTGAATCAAATTGGAATAAAAGTAAATGAAGATGATAAGAAAATGTGTGATAAAGAAATAAAAGAAGAAGAAATAAATGAAGCTATAAATCAGTTGAGGAATGGGAAAAGTTCAGGCCTGGATGGTTTACCATCTGAATTTTATAAAGTCTTTAAGAATGTTTTAACACCCATTTTGCATGGTTTATTTATTGATATTTTTAAACAGAAAAAATTAAGTGAAAGTATGAAGAAAGGAATAATCAAGATTATATATAAAAATAAAGGGGAAAGAGAAGAGCTTAAAAATTATAGGCCATTGAGCATGTTAAATACTGATTACAAGATACTGGCCAAGATTCTAGCAAATAGATTGAAAAAAGTGATTCCAAACATTATAAAAACAAATCAAGCATATGGTGTTTTAAATCGAGATATATCGGATATAGTAACAAGTATTAGAGACTTAATGTGGTATATGAAAGAAAAAGGGGAAGAAGGATATTTGATAAGTATAGATCTTGAAAAAGCATTTGATAGAGTAGAGCACAAATATTTATTTGATATACTGGACAAATTTGGTTTTGGGGAAAATTTTATTGCCTGGATGAAATGCTTATATAATGATATTTTAAGTTGTATTAAAGTGAATGGGTTTTTAACAGATTTTATTAGGATATCAAGGTCTATAAGGCAGGGATGTCCATTATCAGCACTACTGTACACTTTAGTTGCTGAACCATTAGGACTTGCAATAAACAAAGAAAAACAGATAAAAGGAATAGTTTTGGAAAAAGGGGATGTGCAGCAGAAAATATTTCAATATGCAGATGATACCACCTTGTTTTTAAAAGATGTTAAGAGTATTGAAAAGGCAATGTTAATATTGGGAAAATATTGTGGTGGAACAGGGGCTAAAGTCAATAATGACAAGACTGAATATATGAGAATGGGAAAGGTAGATACTTTAGGAAGACAATGGAACTTTAAAGAACAGATGAATGAACTAAAGATTTTAGGAATAACACTTGGAAGAGATGAAAATAGGACAAGAAACTTGGTTTGGGAGGAGACAATAGAAAAAATGGAAAAAAGATTAAACTTTTGGAAACAAAGACAATTATTTTTAAAAGGGAAAGTACTGGTTTTAAACTCCTTATTTTTATCTAAGATGTGGTATACTTTAAATGTGGTTAGTCTGCCAATATGGGTGTATAAAAGAATAAAAACCTTTATTTTAAAGTTTTTATGGGATGGTAAACCAGCAAAAATAGCTTATGATACAATAATTGGGGAGGTAGAAAAGGGAGGTTTGGGACTGATAGACCCAATGATAAGAAAGCAAAGTTTGAGAATAAAGACTGTAAAAAAGTTTTTGATAAAGGATGATTTAATATGGAAAAAAATAATGAGTTTTTATATAAATAAGTGTGGAAAAATGGGGGATGATTTTATATGGATGCAGTTTAAGGACAATATGATAGAGGGGATACCGGAATTTTATAAAGAAGTTTTAAAAGCATGGAAGGGTTTTAAAGAAAATGTATGTATTGAGTTTAAAGGGAGAGAACAACTATTGAAGCAACCGCTTTTTTAAATCAACATATCAGAAACAACAGTAAAACCTTTTTTTTACAAGAATTGGTTTTATGCAGGATTAAAACAAGTTAAAGACATTTTATATGAGGTAAAACCAGGCTTTTTACCTTTACAGGCAATCGTAGATACATTAGAAGAAAATGAAGATATAGAAAATAAGCAATTGATAAAGATGCAATATTTGAAAATAAAAGAAGCCGTACCAGTAGCATGGATTAAAAGTATTGAAGATAAAGAAAAAGTGAATGAACAACTGGAAGTATATTTAAAAAGAAAAGATGAAAAATTTTCTTTTAATGATTGTATTTTAAAAATGTTTTATGGTTGTATATGTAAGTCTGTATTTGTAAGACCAAAATCAATTGAGTATTGGGAAAAACTATTTTACAATTTTGATGCATCAAACATATGGAAAAATGTGAGAATAAATTTTAAGAGTCCTATATTAGAAAATTTTGATTATTTAATAAGACACAATTGCATAAAGACAGACATGATATTGTGTAAAATTGGGCTGATCCAAGATGAAAAATGTAAAGTATGCATGAAAAAAAAGAAGGTGTGATGCATTTGTTTATAAATTGTAAAAAGTTAAATGGTTTTATGAAAATGTTAAAAAAGATGATAGGTGACTTTTTATTTGATAAAAGAATAATTCTAGAAGAATGGGAAACTATGTTTTTATTTGGATTTAATGGTAAAGCAAAAAATAAGTTTGCTCTTAATTTAATGCTAACAGTTGCAAGATTTGCAATATGGAGAAGAAGAAATCTAATGAAACAAAAGAAAATAGAACTTCCAATAAGTGTTTTTTATAAGCAGATCTTGAGCGATGAATTGAAAGTATTATATGATTATTTTAATATGAATGAGAAAATAGAAATTTTTGAAGAATGCATAATGAGAAATAATGTATATATTGTTAAAACAATTAATTGTTTTGAAGTTGTATTGCCTGAAAATGTTTAAAGATTTCTTTCTATTCTTAGATGTACTTTTTTTTTTTTTTGGGTTAGTTTTAAATGAAAAGTGTTGTTTTTAATTGAAATATTTTTTGAATAAATAAAAAAAAAAAAAAAAAAAAACTCGTCTGATCTCGGAAGCCAAACAGGGCTGGGCCTGGTTAGTACTTGGATGGGAGATTTCCTGGGAATACCAGGTGCTGTAAAATTTTGCTTTTCCTTGTTTGTTTTAACTCATACACTCCCCCCTGGCTCAACTGGGATATATTTATTTATCCTTGGAAATTGGTTGTTTGATTGATTGATTTTCTTTCATTTAGCTTTCTCTGTGGCAAAGGACAGCTTGCTCATTTATCTTGCCTCCTACAGAAAGCAGTAGAGGGGTTTTTTTTGCTCTTTCTTGACTGCAACATACAGAGTTGGAAAGTACAAACAAAGTGCAGTGCTTCCAAAATTTGGTGGACACATCCGAAAGAAAGCGTCCTGAGGTCATTTTTTAAGTAGAGAAGAGTTTTCTTTGGCCACTGGATTATTATTATGTGTTAAGCATATAATTGTGCAGCTGAGTATGCCCTCTCTTAGCAAACAACATGGAAGCTATGACACAGGTATGCAGAAAAAGGTATTGTGGACGACTCCTGTGAAATTGAATGAATAGAGAGGAGGCACTTACCTTTTCAAAAAGAAAAATAAATAAAAATAGACAATGTCTGAGAGGAAAGGGCCTGTTGTCTCTTTTTTTAGAGCTGCAGTACAAGACATATTTTAATGATGGGAGAGCAGCATAAGGATGTGTGCAGTGCGCTTGCTTTAAATGGCCTGCTGGTAGGTGCAGCCCTCGCTTACGGCCATACCACCCTGTGCTGGCCCGAACTCGTCTGATCTCGGAAGCCAAACAGGGCTGGGCCTGGTTAGTACTTGGATGGGAGACTTCCTGGGAATACCAGGTGCTGTAAACTTTTGCTTTTCCTTGTTTGTTTTAACTCATACACTCCCCCCTGGCTCAACTGGGATATATTTATTTATCCTTGGAAATTGGTTGTTTGATTGATTGATTTTCTTTCATTTAGCTTTCTCTGTGGCAAAGGACAGCTTGCTCATTTATCTTGCCTCCTACAGAAAGCAGTAGAGGGTTTTTTTTTTGCTCTTTCTTGACTGCAACATACAGAGTTGGAAAGTACAAACAAAGTGCAGTGCTTCCAAAATTTGGTGGACACATCCGAAAGAAAGCGTCCTGAGGTCATTTTTTAAGTAGAGAAGAGTTTTCTTTGGCCACTGGATTATTATTATGTGTTAAGCATATAATTGTGCAGCTGAGTATGCCCTCTTTTAGCAAACCACATGGAAGCTGTGACACAGGTATGTAGAAAAAGGTATTGTGGACGACTCCTGTGAAATTGAATAAATAGAGAGGCACTTACCTTTTCAAAAGAGAAATAAATAAAAATAGACAATGTCTGAGAGGAAAGGGCCTGTTGTCTCTTTTTTAGAGCTGCAGTACAAGACATATTTTAATGATGGGAGAGCAGCATAAGGATGTGTGCAGTGCGCTTGCTTTAAATGGCCTGCTGGTAGCCGCAGCACTCAGCTACGGCCATACCACCCTGTGCAGGCCCGAACTCGTCTGATCTCGGAAGCCAAACAGGGCTGGGCCTGGTTAGTACTTGGATGGGAGACTTCCTGGGAATACCAGGTGCTGTAAGATTTTTCTTTTCCTTGTTTGTTTTAACTCATACACTCCCCTGGCTCAACTGGGATATATTTATTTATCCTTGGAAATTGGTTGTTTGATTGATTGATTTTCTTTCATTTAGCTTTCTCTGTGGCAAAGGACAGCTTGCTCATTTATCTTGCCTCCTACAGAAAGCAGTAGAGGGTTTTTTTTTTGCTCTTTCTTGACTGCAACATACAGAGTTGGAAAGTACAAACAAAGTGCAGTGCTTCCAAAATTTGGTGGACACATCCGAAAGAAAGCGTCCTGAGGTCATTTTTTAAGTAGAGAAGAGTTTTCTTTGGCCACTGGATTATTATTATGTGTTACCTGTTAGCGTTCCTGCAAAATTTGCCTAAAACGCCTAAAAAAGGCCTACCCAAATTAAATTGCATGCTGTTCTTGAACCATTTGGAGTATATGCATGCTTTTGGTCTCTTTTGAAAGGTGACACTCAGAGGTTTGTTCCTAAACAGTCAGAATCACTGTAAGTCTTACTGGTATTGAGTAATATAACTTTGAACACACTGAAAAAGGACAAAAAACAATTCCGCCTACATTTTTTTTTGTAAACAGATGCCTACAGATAACTACAGCTGGGAGCTATTAGCTGGAAAACACAATGGGATCACAGCATGAAGCCTTACCAAACACAGTTTAAAATTTTATAACAATACCTTAGAAAATGAGTGTTTTACACATGTTTATCTAAGTGTATGTATAGGCGCTTCTCAAAAAAGGCCACTTGGAGACTCCAAATGACCCTTTGTGACCATAGACACATAAAATGCTGCCATTCTTGAATACTTTACTCTACAGTCATAATTTTGGGCTCTAATGAAAGGTTACACTTAGGGCTATTATATTCCTTATCCAGATTCACTGTCAATAATTGCTGACACAAAGTAACTGAAGCATAAACACATTATAGTGTTGTTTTTTTCAATTCCTGAAACCAAACTTTCTACAAAAGAGACAAAACAAGTGCTATGGTACTAAAACACTTTAATATTTGAACTCACACTATATATATATAAATAAAATCAATAATAAATATATATATATATATATATATATATATATATATATATATATATATATATATATATATATATATATATATATACACATACACATGTATTTCAAACTATTTACAAATTATTCTTTTTTTCAGAATCCAAGGGGCACATCTGGTACTAAAACAAAACTATGCGTGCTCTAAAACAGATTTCCACCTAGCTTCTGCCAGTTCTCCATCTGCCTCTCCCTCTCCCTCTCCCTCTCCCTCTCCCCCTCCCCCGTGCTCTGGCTCTGCCTCTCCCCCTCCCCCGTCCTCTTGTTGTTTTGCTGACAGAACCTCTCTGGGAAGGTGAAGGATCATTTTCAGATGATGGTCTGTGATATAAAACAACAAAGAAATAAGTAATTTACAAAACATTTACATTGTTTCTGTATTCACAAGCATATAAACAGAACAACATGCACACAGACAATCAGGTTATATGGTTCATGAGAGCACAAACACACACACACACACATACACTCATATATATATACACACACACACACACACACACACTCATATATACACACACACACACACGTGCTTGAGCCCACATAAACAAACAATCCTGCACAAGCGCACACAAAAGAAGTTAGCAGGTAACGTTACACGTAAAGAACACATACACTCGACATAAAACACCAAACACACGACATAAGCTGACAAATACACCTCAAAACAAACACATACCTCAGTATATACAGTCAAATATGTTGTATAATATAATAAAACTTACTTGTCGAGAGTGACGTCGCCACCATCCAAAAATATATCCTCTGCTACAATGGATGAAACATCGCTCTCTTCGTCAGAAATGTCATCCTCCGACTCGCCACTGTCACGGCGAGTACATTGTTCAATCACTTCTTCGAGTAAAAAGTGTGTTTTACTAGTCCTCTTTGCCATTTTACACCAGTTAGCTACTTTCTCTCGTCAACTCCAACAATGCTGTGTTTACGCACGGGCGCATGGATCACTCTGGAACTTTGCGCACGAACTTCACGCATGACCTGAGGAATCGACCCACTAAATCTGCATATCAACCTTTACAGAAATTCATTGGCTATCAGAAAAGACTGTCATTTCCATTCAATATTGCAATTGGGTCGATTTACTGTCACTCAAAGAGAGGGAGGTACCATTTTTCATCATTGCGCTCGTTGGCTATTGAAACCAAGTGACACCTATGTCATGGACCGATTGGCTCAAATGACCTGTCTATCAAAAGTTCAGGGATCAAAGGCCATTTTGATATCACATTTTCTTCAATGTTTACTTTTCAAATGAAACTAGATCATAGAATGCGTGGAAGTTGTGATAGTGCTGTCGGCTAACGCGAAATGCTACTACTATATTCCGTGGATGTTTATTGATATATAAATGTGTTATGGACTAAATACTTCATTGAATTGGATTGTATGGACCCTTTACAGTGTAACCAAGCCATTTTTGTTGGAATGTAATGGATCAGTGGACTTACAGGAGGCATCATGGGTGAGTTTCTTCCAGTTTGGATTTGTTTATTTGGCTGTTGGTGGTCTGACAAAGAGACAGATTGTACCCGCTGTGTTGATTGTATCTTAAAAAGGTTTACATCGTTCGAATCACGAGTATCTCAGCTTTCCAAATATATGTATTATGCTTACTTTTTTTTTTTTTGTAGTTTTATCTTTCAAAAACATAAACCTCTGAAACACAGCGTGGGTCAAGTTCGGCACGTCGGATTAATAAGTGTTTAAGCATATAATTGTGCAGCTGAGTATGCCCTCTTTTAGCAAACCACATGGAAGCTGTGACACAGGTATGCAAAAAAAGGTATTGTGGACGACTCCTGTGAAATTGAATAAATAGAGAGGCGGCACTTACCTTTTCAAAAAGAGAAATAAATAAAAATAGACAATGTCTGAGAGGAAAGGACCTGTTGTCTCTTTTTTTAGAGCTGCAGTACAAGACATATTTTAATGATGGGAGAGCAGCATAAGGATGTGTGCAGTGCGCTTGCTTTAAATGGCCTGCTGGTAGTCGCAGCTCTCGCTTACGGCCATACCACCCTGTGCAGGCCTGAACTCGTCTGATCTCGGAAGCCAAACAGGGTTGGGCCTGGTTAGTACTTGGATGGGAGACTTCCTGGGAATACCAGGTGCTGTAAGATTTTTCTTTTCCTTGTTTGTTTTAACTCATACACTCCCCCCTGGTTCAACTGGGATATATTTATTTATCCTTGGAAATTGGTTGTTTGATTGATTGATTTTCTTTCATTTAGCTTTCTCTGTGGCAAAGGACAGCTTGCTCATTTATCTTGCCTCCTACAGAAAGCAGTAGAGGGTTTTTTTTTGCTCTTTCTTGACTGCAACATACAGAGTTGGAAAGTACAAACAAAGTGCAGTGCTTCCAAAATTTGGTGGACACATCCGAAAGAAAGCGTCCTGAGGTCATTTTTTAAGTAGAGAAGAGTTTTCTTTGGCCACTGGATTATTATTATGTGTTAAGCATATAATTGTGCAGCTGAGTATGCCCTCTTTTAGCAAACCACATGGAAGCTGTGACACAGGTATGCAGAAAAATGTATTGTGGACGACTCCTGTGAAATTGAATAAATAGTGAGGCACTTACCTTTTCAAAAAGAGAAATAAATAAAAATAGACAATGTCTGAGAGGAAAGGGCCTGTTGTCTCTTTTTTTAGAGCTGCAGTACAAGACATATTTTAATGATGGGAGAGCAGCATAAGGATGTGTGCAGTGCGCTTGCTTTAAATGGCCTGCTGGTAGCCGCAGCACTCGCTTACGGCCATACCACCCTGTGCAGGCCTGAACTCGTCTGATCTCGGAAGCCAAACAGGGCTGGGCCTGGTTAGTACTTGCATGGGAGACTTCCT
>NW_026266349.1:0-2500 GCF_025860055.1 Xyrauchen texanus
GCAGGAGCCAGAGCCGGTCCACCGGACCTCCTGAATACCACAGAGATCAAGGCGGTACCGGTCCAGCTCCCGACAGAGGAGTGGCAGCCTATCATCCGCTGTGAGCGTACTAACATTCCACGTGGCCATCCAAAGTGGCTTTTTGTTGTTTCTGGAGGAGTTCAGTCTCCTGGCTCCGCCAAATGGGGTTTGGCCAGGAGATATCATAGACGCCTGTCCCCCCAAGGCCTCCGGCACAAGCTCAATAAGATCTTTACATTGTAGTTTAGTGGTAGTTAATTGAAAAGGTGGAGGGGGTTACCAGCACCCGTCCAGAGCCTGGGGACGTGGGT
This sequence comes from Xyrauchen texanus, assembly GCF_025860055.1. Taxonomy (NCBI): domain Eukaryota; kingdom Metazoa; phylum Chordata; class Actinopteri; order Cypriniformes; family Catostomidae; genus Xyrauchen; species Xyrauchen texanus. The sequence continues at coordinate 333 of NW_026266349.1, forward strand.
GTACACCCACCACCGGAATGGAAGAATGGCAGGTGCATCTTACAGACTTACAGACACACACACACACACACACACACACACACACACACACAAACACACACACACACTCACACACCTCCTCTTGCTGGGAATGTATCCGGTCTCCTCCAGTTCTCCATGTGTATAGATTTTTGCGGCCTGCCACCATTCCTCATCACTGCAGTCAAACACCTGCAGAACATCTCCAAACCTGAAGCTCACAGCCTGAGAGAGGAAGCCACAGTCTAACGTCTTATCATAGTCAAACAGAGCCCTGCATAGAGACAGACAAGGAGACAGTATTGAGAGAGTCGGATAGTTTTAGAACAGTAAACGGGGTCATGAAAATGAGACAAATTGTCCTTATAATGTAGGAATCATGACATCAGTAGACATACACATTTATTTGACAGTGTGTCTGTGTGTGTGTGTGTGAGTGTGTGTGTGTGAGTGTGTGTGTGTGAGTATGTGTGTGTGAGTCTGTGTGTGTGAGTCTGTGTGCGTGCAAGTATGTGTTTGTGTGTGAGTCTGTGTGCGTGTGAGTATGTGTTTGTGTGCGAGTCTGTGTGTGCGAGTATGTGTGTGTGCGAGTGAGTATGTGTTTGTGTGCGAGTCTGTGTGTGTGTGTGCGCGAGTGAGTATGTGTTTGTGTGTGAGTCTGTGTGTGTGCGAGTGAGTATGTGTTTGTGTGTGAGTGAGTATGTGTTTGTGTGTGAGTCTGTGTGTGTGCGAGTGAGTATGTGTTTGTGTGTGAGTGAGTATGTGTGAGTCTGTGTGTGTGCGAGTGATTATGTGTTTGTGTGTGAGTGAGTATGTGTTTGTGTGTGAGTGAGTATGTGTTTGTGTGTGAGTCTGTGTGTGTGAGTATGTGTTTGTGTGTGAGTATGTGTTTGTGTGTGAGTATGTGTTTGTGTGTGAGTGAGTATGTGTTTGTGTGTGAGTGAGTATGTGTTTGTGTGTGAGTGAGTATGTGTGTGAGTGAGTATGTGTTTGTGTGTGAGTCTGTGTGTGTGAGTATGTGTTTGTGTGTGAGTGTGCGTGATTATGTGTGTGTGTGAGTGAGTATGTGTTTGTGTGTGAGTGAGTATGTGTGTGTGTGAGTATGTGTTTGTGTGTGAGTGAGTATGTGTTTGTGTGTGAGTGAGTATGTGTTTGTGTGTGAGTGAGTATGTGTGTGAGTGAGTATGTGTTTGTGTGTGAGTCTGTGTGTGTGAGTATGTGTTTGTGTGTGAGTGTGCGTGATTATGTGTGTGTGCGAGTGAGTATGTGTTTGTGTGTGAGTGAGTATGTGTGTGTGTGAGTATGTGTTTGTGTGTGAGTGAGTATGTGTTTGTGTGTGAGTGAGTATGTGTTTGTGTGTGAGTGAGTATGTGTGTGAGTGAGTATGTGTTTGTGTGTGAGTCTGTGTGTGTGAGTATGTGTTTGTGTGTGAGTGAGTATGTGTTTGTGTGTGTGCGCGAGTGAGTATGTGTTTGTGTGTGAGTCTGTGTGTGTGCGAGTGAGTATGTGTTTGTGTGTGAGTGAGTATGTGTTTGTGTGTGAGTGAGTATGTGTTTGTGTGTGAGTCTGTGTGTGTGCGAGTGAGTATGTGTTTGTGTGTGATTGAGTGAGTATGTGTGAGTCTGTGTGAGTGAGTATGTGTTTGTGTGTGAGTCTGTGTGTGTGAGTATGTGTTTGTGTGTGAGTGAGTATGTGTTTGTGTGTGAGTATGTGTTTGTGTGTGAGTGAGTATGTGTTTGTGTGTGAGTGAGTATGTGTTTGTGTGTGAGTGAGTATGTGTGTGAGTGAGTATGTGTTTGTGTGTGAGTCTGTGTGTGTGAGTATGTGTTTGTGTGTGAGTGAGTATGTGTTTGTGTGTGAGTGTGCGTGATTATGTGTGTGTGCGAGTGAGTATGTGTTTGTGTGTGAGTGAGTATGTGTGTGTGTGAGTGTGTATGTGTTTGTGTGTGAGTGAGTATGTGTTTGTGTGTGAGTGTGCGTGATTATGTGTGTGTGTGAGTGAGTATGTGTTTGTGTGTGAGTGAGTATGTGTGTGTGTGAGTGAGTATGTGTTTGTGTGTGAGTGAGTATGTGTTTGTGTGTGAGTCTGTGTGTGTGTGTGAGTGAGTATGTGTTTGTGTGTGAGTCTGTGTGTGTGAGTGAGTATGTGT
>NW_026266349.1:15000-33908 GCF_025860055.1 Xyrauchen texanus
TGGAGTGAGTATGTGTTTGTGTGTGAGTCTGTGTGTGAGTGAGTCTGTGTGTGTGTGTGTGAGTGTGTGTGTGTGAGTGAGTATGTGTTTGTGTGTGAGTCTGTGTGTGAGTGAGTATGTGTTTGTGTGTGAGTGTGTGTGTGTGAGTATGTGTTTGTGTGTGAGTCTGTGTGTGTGTGAGTCTGTGTGTGTGTGTGAGTGTGTGTGTGTGAGTGAGTATGTGTTTGTGTGTGAGTCTGTGTGTGAGTGAGTATGTGTGTGTGTGTGAGTGAGTATGTGTGTGTGTGTGAGTATGTGTGTGTGTGAGTGAGTATGTGTTTGTGTGTGAGTGAGTATGTGTTTGTGTGTGAGTATGTGTTTGTGTGTGAGTGAGTATGTGTTTGTGTGTGTGTGAGTGAGTATGTGTTTGTGTGTGAGTGAGTATGTGTTTGTGTGTGAGTGAGTATGTGTGTGTGTGTGAGTATGTGTTTGTGTGTGAGTCTGTGTGTGAGTGAGTATGTGTGTGTGTGTGAGTGAGTATGTGTTTGTGTGTGAGTGAGTATGTGTTTGTGTGTGAGTCTGTGTGTGTGAGTCTGTGTGTGTGAGTCTGTGTGTGTGAGTCTGTGTGTGTGAGTGAGTATGTGTGTGTGTGTGTGAGTGAGTATGTGTTTGTGTGTGTGTGTGAGTGTGTGTGTGTGAGTGAGTATGTGTTTGTGTGTGAGTCTGTGTGTGTGTGTGTGAGTGTGTGAGTGAGTATGTGTGTGTGTGTGAGTCTGTGTGTGTGTGTGAGTCTGTGTGTGAGTATGTGTTTGTGTGTGAGTGAGTATATGTGTGTGTGTGAGTGAGTATGTGTTTGTGTGTGAGTGAGTATGTGTGTGTGTGTGAGTGAGTATGTGTGTGTGTGTGAGTGAGTATGTGTTTGTGTGTGAGTGAGTATGTGTTTGTGTGTGTGTGTGTGTGAGTGAGTATGTGTTTGTGTGTGAGTGAGTATGTGTGTGTGTGTGAGTGAGTATGTGTTTGTGTGTGAGTGAGTATGTGTTTGTGTGTGAGTCTGTGTGTGTGAGTCTGTGTGTGAGTGAGTGTGCGAGTGAGTATGTGTTTGTGTGTGAGTGAGTGTGTTTGTGTGTGAGTCTGTGTGTGTGTGTGTGTGTGTGTGTGTGTGAGTGTGTGTGTGTGAGTGTGTGTGTGTGAGTGAGTATGTGTGTGTGTTCTGGTAATCATCACTTTTTGGGGACAAGAATCTGTTTACACAGTCACGTAATGGGGACCTCTTGCGTTGTGGGGACCAAAAATCAGGTCCCCATAAGGGTAACGCATTTAATTGAATAGAGGAACTATTCTGAAGGTTCTGGGCGGAGTTTTAGCATTGGCCCATAACACATGATCATCAGGTAGTATGCGTGTGTGTAGCGCGAGCTCTGCTGCGCCCCCAAACATTTTTGGCTGGTAATGCACTCACTTCTCCACACACACATTTTCCAATTATGGTTGGGTACCGCCCACTTCGGGTCCTCGTTAGGAAGGAGTTCGACAGCAACTTGAAAATACAAGTATTAAATTGATAACGTTACTTCACACGGAGGACAAAGAAGAAGATTATTTACTGGAGATGCCAACTAAGGATCTGAACTTCTACAGAGGATAAAAGTGAAGCTCAAGGTAAGCACATATATTAAACCAATTAAGTTAGGTTAATTAGATTAGGCAGCGGGCTCGCTAGTTAATGTTAGTGCTAATTGTTGAGGCTAACGTTAAGTGTGGCCTGACATTTTCTCTGTTTTTCAAATAAGCGATCACATAATCATACAATTTAATGTTAAGGACTTAATTTTAACTGAAAAGTGTCGTCTAGTCTGACTGAGTGCTAATGGAGGGATTCGGTTATTAAGTTTGTTTCTGTCTAGTTTGCGTTAGTGCTGGACGGTGGATTATTTTATCATTTAAATTAAATATATTTTATATATATATATATATACACACACACACACACGTTAGCACTTATGTTTGACTGATCAGTAATTGTTTTTACATTTAAATGAACTCATAGGCAACATATACAAGCCACAGATCTTTACTAAAGTGCTTCACAGAGAAATTAAGTAACGTTAGGCTAAAATAAAACAAAAACTGAAATGGAAAGTAGCTTTAAATGAATAAACTTAGTTTTAATTATGACTGTAGTTAAAATAAACTGGGGTTTGTATGGTGAGCTCGTTCAAAAGAGTAACTTAGTTAGGTTAAGGACCAAATTAATAGTTAAATAACTGCCAGGGCTACCTGGGATTTTATAGATGTTGGTTTTGTGAGAGATTAGAGCCTGAGTGAAAATGGTGAGTTGATGCCCGCAAGGCTAGCATTGTGCCAGTCAATAAATCTGATTTTATTATATTGTAGAGTTCAGATTTCTTGTCTTACATTGATACATACAATATCATTGTAATGCAGTAACATTACAATAACATTCTTATCTAGTCTACTTATTGAACATGCTATTTCCGTGTAATTTATTTCACATTATTTTTTCCTCTATCAGTTTGAAATGCCACCACGAATCAGCCCCTGAAGGATGCCATGCATCATGTTGTTTCAAAGACTGACAAAACATTCAAATTAGATGTGAAGTATATCAATGCAGTGAAAGGTAAGGTCGTGTGATTTTATCATTCAATATTTACCAAGATATGCATGTCCTAACCATAATCTTATGAGCACATTAGTCAGACCCCTGGTTGCAGCTTATTTTAAATCAGCTGCCAACTGTTGATGATTTTTTTTGTGTATTTGGCATCCTTTATCTATAAGATTTTAATAATTAAAAAAAAAATTCTGTATTTTGCAGGACGTGGTCTATTTGCAAAGGTGATTTTGTTGTTGAGTACAGGGGAGATATGATAAATGATGCAGAACTGCAGAGGAGAAGAAAACGTTACCACGCATCCTGTGCTGCATTTATGTTTGATTTCAAGTGGCGAGGGAAAACATGGTGGTAAGAAGTCAAGTTATAGCAAAGCTATATTCCTTATGCAAAAAGATAGTAAAAATACACTGATTTGTGGTGGTATATTGTAGTACTTGTAATCATCCTTTTCTCATGGTTTCATATTTAAGTATTGATGCGTCAAGAGAAGATGGATCGTATGGGCGGATCGTTAATGATGACCACAAACATCCAAATTGTAAGATGAAGAAAATTGACGTCAATGGAAAGCCTCACCTTTGTCTGTTTGCCCTGGATGACATTAAAGAAGGAGAAGAAATTGCCTATGATTATGGAGGAGAAAACTACCCATGGAGAACACAAGTATGTTGCAAAGCACACTGTGGACAAAATAGCTCATATTTTTGCAACATGTGTCAAACAAGTTGTTGGTTGAATAGATTATAATTTGATCTATTAGAAATCTATGAATCTAATTTGTCTATTCCAATAAATTATATCCAAATCCCCCACTCCCCCAAAAAATTATACATTAAAGAATGAGTTGGTACAGTCTTAGGCCAAATCTTTTTCCCCAAGTTATGTGTGGCATACAATGACCATGTTGCAACTAATGGGTGAAATATAATCACAAAAAACCCAATGATTAACTATGTAAAATGAATGTTTTACTTTCTCAAACCATGTGGTATCTGTTTCAGATTTCTCTCTTGTGTTTCCATGTTCTAATATCTTGTCATTTTGAATGTTGTCTCTTACAGATGACCAGCGCTGCTGTTAATACCAGCACAGCGAGTAACTCTGATCCTTCTCTCCAGTCAGAGACTCAGATGGATGATGAATCTGCTCAAATCAACTCTCCTCAACAGGTACGTTCACATTCATCACTAAAGATTTAGGTTTTTGTCATGGTTTAGTGATTTGTAAGCATATTTTGATGCGTATCTGGTGTAAATTAGTACATTAAACCACATTAAACCATAAAAAATTAAACATGTTTTACGACATGTGTCCAGTAGATTAGTGGTAGTGGAGTATTTAGGGCCAGTTTTATCCTTCACGAGGATTTTTTTCTGGGTTAATTGTTGCATTAAAATGGACACTCACGACGTCCCCACAACACACTTTCAGTCAGTGTTTGAGTTCAAACCTGTGTTTTCAATTTGATGAAACTGGTCCCCATAAGGAACTATAACGTTGTGTGTGAAGGGTCTCCATGAAGCCGGTTTTAATCCAGATGTGTGTGTGAGCAAGGTTTGCGGGCCAGGAATAATTATTATAATTGTTTTTTTTCTTGCGCTTTTTATTTTTTCATTTCAAATATTATAATAATGTAAAATACTGTTTTCTTTTCTTTTTACAGATTGTGATACAGCTCCGAAATGAAAATGACATTTTAGTACCAAGACTGAGAAGGACTAAAAGTATCATGGTAAGTTCTCAAGTCGCAACAAGAGACTCAGTGGCTATGTTTACATGCACAAGTTGGAGTTTTTCCCTCTTTTGCTCCTCTCTTTTAAATGTTAAAATCCTCGATAATTTGAAAGCTGAAAGTTAAATGTGCACGGCTGCACGGGCATTCATAATTTGAGTTCATTACTATGGAAGCTCGCTCTGCTCACTCTTTACATATGATTAAGGTGTTTGCATATGAAGGCTTTTCAGTCTGATTGAGCCGTCAGTCTGATTACTAATGGATTATTTGGTTGCATGTAAACGTGATCATTGTCATTTCTAATTGATCAGTTATTTTGCTTAGAGCTGCCATCAACATTTTATTCTCATTATCAATTACTCATTGAAATATAATTTATGTAATTAATATATTCTTATGTGATAAATCATTTTGACTACAAAATATCAAATCAAAAATTTGCATCCCTTTTAGTATTGTCACGATACTAGAATTTCTTACTTCGATACGATATAACTTGAAAAATATCGATATTCGATACCATTTTCGATACCACGGAGAAAAAACTGCCACTATATTAAGGGGTTGACTAGCTTTCATAAGGTCTCTCGCTCTCTCCCTCTCTGCCGTCTGCGCTTATGTATGTTGTGTATGCGCTATCTATGTTATGCTTGCGCAGTATGTTCTGTCTCGCATGTGAGCTATAGATTCGGGACATTTGAACTAATTTGCGGGCATCAGGGAGAAGCTATCAATATGTGGGAGACTTCCGGGAGACTTGGGATGTCTGGCTTCATATCAAAAATATTTCCAGATAGCACTCCTGCTGTGTTCTTTATCAACCAAAACTGGTCGTGGAGCCGCATGCACTTGCCATCTTTACATTCACTTCACTTTTGCTATTTAACCAGTGCTGAATGAGACGAGTGTGTGTGTGTGTGTGTGTGGTGTTTGTCAACGCGCCTTTGGAGAGAAGTGAAAGTGACAGCTCGGCTAGTATCGATACTTCGGAAATTAGTATTGGTACCGTTCAGATATTTCAGTATCGATATATCGATATTTTTGACAACACTATCCCCTTTACATTAAACCCAAAACCCATCAGATGTCCTTATTTTTGTCAGATCAACTGCCCAAAACGTTTTATTACACTTAAGAACTTTAGTATAACAAACAGTAAGAAGCAGCAAATAATCACATGTAACTTGTAAATTTAAAACAAAACAATACTTGAACAAGTACATTGATTATCACAATAGTTGCCAATTTATGTCTGTTAATGATCAATTAATTAAATGCAGCAGTTCTACCTATTTCTAATTAACTTTTTAATATTTCTTTTTTTTTTTCATTTAAGATGAAAGACATGGATCTTCAAGATTCTGGGGAGCTCTTTGATTCTACACCAGAGAGTTCAGATAATTATGTTCCAGATACCACTTCCGACAGTGACAGTGATGTTAGCCTTACACTGAACCCAACAAAACGTCAGCTTCTTGATGAACTGGATATGAATGAATCTGCCTCTGTAAGCTTCCCTGACTGTGACACAACAACGTCAGACAAAATGCACAGCCTTACATCTAAAGCATCTGGAACAGTAGAAGAGCCCAGTTCAAGTCAGAAAACAATAGACTGCGTAGTTGTTAATGCATACCAAAAAAGAGATGGCGGTAGAGTGTATAACAAGAGACATTACTGCTTGTATTGCTCCAAACCTTACGCTAAGATGGCAAGGCATCTAGAAAGTTCACATGCAAATACATCTGATGTGGCTAGAGCTCTAAGCTTTCCAAAAGGTTCAAAAGAGAGAAAAAAACAGCTGGATTATATTCGCAACAAAGGGAACTATGCCCACAATGCTGCTGTTATGGAATCAGGAAATGGGGAACTGGTGCCATTTAAACGACCACCTAAAAAAGCACAGGGAGAGGATTTCATGCATTGTGCGTACTGTCAAGGACTTTTTACAAGAAAGGTCCTGTGGCGTCATATGCGTTCTTGTAGACTTCAACCTCAGTCAGTCCCCCCCAAACCAGGAAAAAACCGTGTTCAGTCCATGTGTACATACACGGGGCCTGTGCCTTCAAACATGACCAAACAACTGTGGGGAGTAATCAGTGCCATGAATCCTGACCCAATCACAGATATAATAAAAAATGACACAGTAATTACTGAAATTGGGCAGCACTTGTTGAACAAAGGAGGGCTATCAGCCAAAAATAAACAGAATGTGCGGGAGAAGATGCGAGAATTGGGAAGGTTGATTCACAAGGCGAGGAGAGTCACCTCTTTAAAAACGATGGAAGATTGTGTAAATCCAAAGAAGTACATGGAGACTGTCAAAGCTGTGAAGTATACGTGTGGGTATGACAGTGAAACGGACAAGTTCATGATTCCATCAGCTTGCAAACAAGCTTGGGAATTCCCTGGTTAAAGTGAGCAAACTCTTAAAAGCTCAGGGATTAATCTCAAATGACAAACAGCTTGTTAAGAACGCCAGTGAGTTTCTAGAAGTCCATGAGAACAAGTGGAACGAGATGATCTCGGCTACAGCATTGAGGAACATCAGTGAAGCAAAGTGGAATGTGCCCACTATCATGCCCTTTACTGAAGACGTCCAGAAAATGCATACATATCTCAGTGAAGTGCAAGACAAGTGGTTCAAAACACTCTCTGAAAGTCCCTCTACTAAAGCCTGGATGGAGCTGGCAAAGGTGTGTCTAGCCCAGATGATTCTCTTTAACCGCCGCAGGGAAGGAGAGGTTTCGAGCATGCCTTTGTCTGCATTTCTATCAAGAGACACTTCTGATCCACATGAGGATGTGGACTGGGCACTCTCTGAAGTGGAAAAAAAACTCTGCAGACACTTCACAAGGGTTATCACAAGGGGAAAGCGTGGTCGACCAGTTCCAATTCTTCTGACTCCAAAAATGCTATGTGCCTTAGAACTCCTTATTAAGCAGAGAGAGGCTTGTGGGGTTCTGAAAAACAATCCCTATATGTTTGCAAGACCAGAAGCCATGACACATTTTCGAGGGTCAGACTGCCTCCGTGGCTTTGCTAAGGTGTGTGGCGCAAAGTGTCCCAAGTCACTGACATCTACAAGACTGCGAAAGCATGCCGCAACGCTTTCAACTGTGCTGAATATGACTGACACAGAGATGGACCAGCTGGCAAACTTTCTTGGACACGACATAAGAATCCATCGTGAGTTCTATCGACTCCCTGAGAAGACCCTGCAACTTGCCAAGATCAGCAAAGTTCTAATGGCTCTTGAGCAAGGAAGATTAGCTGAGTTCCATGGCAAGAACTTGGATGAAATTGGGATAGATCCTGATGGTGTGTGTTTTATTTGACTTTTGTTTGATTTTCTGTTTACCATCTATTCATATACCATGTGTTTTACCATTGCTAAGCTGTACTTTGAACTTCCACAGAAAAAGTTATTGACTGTGATGAGGAAGACGGGGGCATACAAGAGAGACACTGTTCATCTACTGTTGACGGTTTGTATTACTTTCAAAATACACTACTAGATTTTGCAGTTATTCATAGTTTTCAGTCACTTAACTTGTGAAGAAACATCATAGCCAACATTAAAAAGATTCTTCAGTATGCTGAACAAACGTTTTTACTGAAACTGCTCATTGTGTAATGAGTCAAATGCCTCCAAGCTATTCTTCAAAATGTCTTACACTAAACATTTATTCTGGAGTGAATATTTTTTGTGGAGTTTACTACTATAAAAATTATATTTCATAAGAGAAACGAGCAAATTTGTCGTAAAATGCTAGCTGATCCGCTCTCTTCTCAGTGTTGGTTGTGTCATGGCACTAAACGAACCATGTCAGATTGAGTATTTAACCATTTTATTTCATGTCTTAGTTTGCTTGAGCTTATGTTTGATTAAATGTCTGCTGTAGTGTTGTCACGATACCAAAATTATGACTTTGATACGATACCAGACTAAAATACCTCGATATCGATACCATGGGGAAAAAAACGAAAACAGTAAAAGTAACTGAAAAATATGACAGAACTTACAATTCATTGTTTTATAAATTAATAATAAAAAAAAAACTTAACTTTGTTCCTTCAATGCTTTTTTTACCATTACCTTTATTAAATAAAAGAATAATAATAATTAGCAAGTGCCAGTGTGTACGTCCTTACAAAGATGTTTGCAACATTGGCATTATTATCAATCATGTTAACATTTGCTAACCTTTCACAATTCTGAACAGGTTGGGATGACCAAAATCTTATTTCATGAAACGAGTTATTTAATATATTTTAAATGTAATTTTATAATTACAATATAGATATTTAATTCTATTTTTGTTATTTAAAATAAGCAAAAAAGCAAATTACAAACAATAGAGACAAATAAAATAAACAGTGCTTCATTTCTTTTTTGAATGCTACTGTTAAATAAACCTAGTACTGTAGCTGAAAAAAATTAAGTCTTCACTCTATAAATTAATTATAGACTGATTCTTAATAAATATATACATTTATTCAGTCAAGCATTGGGTGATTGTCTATTTTCTGTTGTTTCATCAACATTAATTAAACAGAATATTATGCTGCTGGTCCGGCCCTTTAAAGGGATAGTTCACTTTGAAATTAATTTTTGGTATGTTTTAGCTTACCTCAAGGGCATCCAAGATGTAGGTGTCTTTGTTTCCGCAGTAGTTTAAATTTTGATATTTTTAGGTCAAACCGTTCTTGTCTGTCAGTCATATAATGCAGGTCTATGGTCACTTCCTCAAAGAGCATGCACAGAGAAGTCCAAATTAAACATGATTTAATGACTCGTAAATGTAAGTACACATTGATGGCCTAAGACACGAAACGAGCAGTTTGTGTGAGAAAACGAACAGTATTTATATCGTTTTTACCTCTTGTAAACACAGCCACGTCCAAGTGATCTGAAGGCACGGGCACTTCGGTCTTTTCCGGCAAAGCGCCGGAATGCGCCGGAAGTGATCTCTCGTGCGTGTACATCACTCATACAATTGTTTTATTTTTTATTTTTTTTAATTGTTTTCTTTTACGACGGTTTAAACATCCCAGATAAGCGCAAATTAGTACCATTTTAATTAGCCGTCTTACCTACAATCTCTGTTCTGTGTAAACAATGAGTGACGTACCTGCCGCGAGAGATCCCTTCCGGCGCTTGCCGGAAAAGACCGAGCGCCAGCCCCTCAGACAATACGTTCTTTGCCTCAGATCACTTGGACGTGGCTGTGTTTACAAGAGGTAAAAACGATATAAATAGTGTTCGTTTTCTCACACAAACTGCTCGTTTCGTGTCTTAGGCCATCAATGTGTACTTACATTTACGAGTCATTAAATCATGTTTAATTTGGACTTCTCTGTGCATGCTCTTTGAGGAAGTGACCATAGACCTGCATTATATGACTGACAGACAAGAACGGTTTGACATAAAAATATCAAAATTGAAACTACTGCGGAAACAAAGACACCTTGACACCCAGGGATGCCCTTGAGGTAAGCTAAAACAAACCAAAATTTAATTTCAAAGTGAACTATCCCTTTAAGACCTGCACGTAGGTTTCCTAATGGAACACATACGATTTATATTTACAAACGGTTTACATTCACTAAAGACATACCTGACTGTGTTTACGTGAATACTTGCCAGAACGTACATTTTTACCTAGAATTTTGATTATTCAATCCAAATAATCCACGAAAGAGAACTGAAGTGGCAATGACATGCTGTGTGAAAGGCGTGTGTGTTTGTGCGCTCTTCAGGTCTGAGTCCGGCAGCGTGAGCATGTCCGCGCTTTATTTTGTCATCATGCATATTTCAGCTATGCGTATATATTTTACTGTTCTGATTTCATTCATTAGTGAATGTAAACAGTGGAAGCAGAGCTCTGCACACACGTCCTGACTCCGACTGTCACACATCGATGCAAAATAAAGAAATACTGCTCTTATTATTTAGAGTGCTGTCACTCTTAAAGTACCGGTACTAATAAAATTTCATATCGTACCGATTTTAATAGCTGGGTATCGCGATACCTTTCTAGTATCGGTATATCGTGCAACTCTAGTCTGCTGGAAAGATGCAGTTCAATTATACTTGCAATAATGAAGAATTGCACAGGATTAGGGTTTATTGTACTTTAATGATTTTAAATAATTATTGCGTAAGTGTAATAAATAACACAGTGTATTGTCTGTTGGAAACTTTTCCTTTGTCGAAGCAGAGACAAGGAGACATTGGGATATCTTTCAAGCAGGATTCTTTGAGAACTCGCTGTGCATCGCTGTAGTCATCCCAGTCTAGTCTAACTAAGGCAGTGTACTTTGTAGTTTATATACCTTTCAAGGGGGAGGGATTTACATAGAGGTGGAGACACTCTGAAACAAAGCATGTAAATGAAGTACGGAAGTCTGCTCGTTACGGAAATTCCCCAGCCCTGATCTCATCAGCATAGCAGTGTGATTCAGATGCATAGGTGATAATCCACTCAGCCTGACTATTTAACGACTGGAACAGGGGCTCCTAGAGTCATATAAAGACAAAGACTCAATCCCAATTCATCCCTTGCCCCTACCCCTTGTTTTCGAGTGTACACCATGGCCCTTAAAACAGAGTTACAAGGGCCAAGGGGTTGAAATATTCCCCTACAAAATGGAACAACCCTTCATGAACCCGACACGTCATCAGTCGTCCTTCATGAACCCGACACGTCATCAGTCGTCCTTCATGAACCCGACACGTCATCAGTCGTCCTTCATGAACCCGACACGTCATCAGTCGTCCTTCATGAACCCGACACGTCATCAGTCGTCCTTCATGAACCCGACACGTCATCAGTCGTCCTTCATGAACCCGACACGTCATCAGTCGTCGGCGATGGCTCTGACGTTACAGAGTTTTTACAGGATTTCTACATGACAACGACTGACAATCAGCGCAGCTTCTCTTAACTTTGAGGAAACATGATGATATAACATTCATTATAACATTCCTTCCTCGAAATGTATGTCTTTTCTGTTTCGGAAAGGTAATTTATTATACAATTTCTTCATTTCATCACCATCAATGGAGCACCGGTAGAGAGAGTCAGCAGCTTCAAGTTCCTCGGTGTCCACATTACTGAGGAACTCACATGGTCCGTCCACACTGAGGCCGTTGTGAAGAAGGCTCACCAGCGCCTCTTCTTCCTGAGACGGCTGAGGAAGTTTGGAATGAACCACCACATCCTCACACGGTTCTACACCAGTACTGTAGAGAGCATCCTGACTGGCTGCATCACCGCCTGGTACGGCAATAGCACCGCGCACAACTGCAAAGCCCTGCAAAGGGTGGTGCGAACTGCCAGGAACATCATCGGAGGTGAGCTTCCCTCCCTCCAGGACATATACACCAGGCGGTGTGTGAAAAAAGCTCGGAGGATCATCAGAGACTCCAGTCACCCAAGTCATGGGCTGTTCTCACTGCTACCATCAGGCAGGCGGTATCGCAGCATCAGGACCCGCACCAGCCGACTACATGATAGCTTTTTCCCCCAAGCAATCAGACTGTTGAACTCTTGATCTATCAGGATCAATAATTAGCACTGCACTTTATTCAGCTATAATCTCACACTGGACTGTCAACATATTCTCCTCAATACAACTGCTATATATATATATATATATATATACACATATATATTTCATATACTCCCACTTATTGTATTGTATTGTATATTCTGTTCTATATTCTGCATTGTATATAATTATTGTGTTGTGTAAGTATGTGTACATCTGATTTGTAAATTGTGTTGTGTAAGTATGTGTACATTTGATATGTAAATTGTTTTGTGTAAGTATGTTGTTTATTGTAATTGGTATATGTCTCGTCACTGTCATGACTGCTATGTTGCTCGGAACTGCACACAAGAATTTCACCTACTGTTGCACTTGTGTACATGGTAGTGTGACAATAAAGTGATTTGATTTGATTTGATTTGATTTGATTTAAATGACTCTATTATTATCATAAGAGTAAATAAAGTGCATGGTGGTGTCATCTGGGGCTAAATTTAAATGTTTAACCGTTTGTGAAGCATCTCGCCGGTGATTCGCGATGCATTCTGTGAACTTTCTCGTAGCCCTCCGTTTGGAGTGTGCCTCTGAAAAGGGCTATGTAGCCCTACCCCTTCAGCCCTACCCCTCGATCTCAACAAGACTGGGACACCCTACCCCTAGACGTGAACGTGCAAAACGGAGGGTAGGGCCAAGGGGTGAATTGGGATTGAGCCAAAGAGTGAGTCTCAGTATTCTGACTCATTTAACCTACAATAGAGAGAAACAGGACTGGCAGGAATCTCTTGCTGGAAAACTCTGATATAATCATCATTTATAACTCAAATGCAAAATTCAGTCTACTAAACTTTCTCAGTTTATATACTATTGTATTGGAACCTAAATTAAACATTTAATACATTTGTAACACAACAATTGTCAGCATTCTATAGTACATTTAAAGTGTATATCTTTCTGAAAAAGTTTAACTTTGATTATTTTCCATAGAACCATCTTCAGAGGTGGCACTTCCTCCTACCGAGAGGAATGACATGCCGCCACCACCCAAGAGACCACGCAGACCACCATCAGATGAAGAGATGCCTTCAGGAGCCAGTGCTGTGAGGCCTTCTTCCAAAGGTGAACTCTTTACACATTTCTAAGACTAAATTAGACAATTTAGGAGCACTTTGATACCTCGATCTCAGACCAGATCACTAAATGCTGATTTTGTTTTTCGCTGTTTCCCTTTTGATACGTTTCCACCAAAACTTTAGCGATTTGAACACTTTGCAACTAAATTGTTCCTCTACACATGAATTTCAATATCATAATGCTCAGGAACCCATCTGTGGTTGTTTAGAGGGTTACTTGGTTGATGCTAGAATCTACTAGGTGCTTTGTGGCACTAGTAGGAACTGTAGCTGTTCTAATAATTGAAATATCAGGAATAACTATCTGGCGAGCTCCGGAGAGGGCGGCGCGTCTTGGACGGTGAGAGCGGCGAGAAGTTGAAATCAGGTCAACTTTATGGTAATGAGCAATGACGTGGTTCAGCGGCAACCAATCGGAATGTAGAAGTGCTTCATTTGAGAGGATTCCAGAGAATGCAGTCAAGTTACTTTTAGGTTCCGACCACATTATTTCCCAAGCAAAATAGAGGAGAGATTGATTATTTGAATTTGATAAGAAGGCACGCAACACCATTTATAGGCAAAGTTTTTGCGCTAGAGCACTTGTTTTTCAGCGGGAATGCAAATTAGAATAGCACTTAACCATGAACACAAAAGCCACACCACACAAATGGCTTTTAATTGGTTTATTTCATTAGCAAACATGTCACTATAATTAAGTTCTTTCCATTGATCAATTTTCTGCAAAAATAACTACTGACGTGCTTGTTTGCTTTGCGGCCCCTTTAAATAAAGTTTTAAAAAAGACCAAGTATTCGATCTACATCAGAGTGTCCACGAATCTTTCCACGGCGTCGCTGGCAGGGCGGCGAGAGCGCGGCGGTGTGAACGTAGGGTATCTCCTGGAGAAGTTTGAGTGGATAGATGCATAAAAATTACTTGCAGCCAAGACATTGATCCTAATATATTTTCCTTTTCCCCAATGATCATTTCAGGCCAAGTGACAATGTAAAAATCACTGTTTGATTGACAGTGTAATTCTATTTATAGATAGTGCAAATAATTTCTCTTGCAATATAGATGCTGACTAAAGATTTTTCTAGTTGACTGAGTTTAAAATGAATGACTACTAATCACATTTTTATACTAATAAGCCTTAACTAATAATAATGAGCCTTTAATTGCCTATATAATATAAAGCCTAATCAGCGCTCAAGCGCACACATAAAGCTCCACAGCGCACCGGCAAACATTGAACCATCATTACTAAACATTGTAATAATTTATTGGTAATGTTTTGGGCTGCAGAGATTAAGTCAACGATGCTGACTCATCTCCACAGTGATGCGCATATATGCACGTTTCATACGGATTACATAATCTGAGAATATTTATTTTACACTTGAATTGGTTCCTTTAAAAGCAGACATTTCAAGCTTTCTATAGATATATTTATCGTGTGTGAGGTGAGTATATGCTGAGTTTCGGCTCATTTCTGTGACGCTCAAGTTTACTGAGACAGCAGAAAGCACATCCTGACTCTTTTCATTATTTTACAAAAGCAAAACATTTTGTAGTTATTGAGTTTACAGAAATAATAGAAAATGAAATTTGACCCTTTACAGTTTGCATTACTCTTATCTATATGAATAAAAGCACAAGAGTATTGTAAGTAAAATGATGGCGCCGGCGCCTGTATGTACTGCAGTAAAGCGTCTCTCCACACACACACACAGATATGAGTCTAATAATAACACATTTATCAGGTTAACATCAGAGTGAGCGACTTGTAAGGTTGATACGACTCGCATGTTTCAAGTGATAAGCCATATTTAAGGTCAATGACTGATAGGCGAATGTTTGGATTTCCTGCCGACTGCCGTTATTGATCTGTCCGTCACAGCCTGCGTGATTTCCTGCGGGGGGGGGGTTTCCCTGCGACTAACCGACTAATAAAATCGTGGTTAACTATTAGAGGGCAGACCTAATAAATACTGATAATAGGATTTAGAACTTTGGATTGGAATTCCAGTACACACACTTTCTCATTTCAATAGTTTTTTCTGTCCACTTTTAGGTAAAAGTACCCAGAAGACACCCTGGCAGCAGACAGAGGTGCAGGCGGTTGAAAGGCACATGCAGCGATTCATCACATCGCTCACTGTACCAGCAAAGAGCGACTGTGAGAAATGTTTGAAAGCTGAACCAGGAGCGCTGAAGAACCGCGATTGGAAGACTGTAAAATTTTACATTTATAATCGTATTACAGCTTACAAAAAGAAATTGCAGTGCAAATAATAATAATGTTAAGATCCAACTCTGTCATGGCAGGTTTTGTTCAAGATGTTAAAAGGTTAAAGATGTTTTTGGGTTTACTAACCCTTTAAAACTACAGAAACACGTGTAGGCTATAGAATAACTTTATTTGAAATGTTTTATGATGACCACCAGTCGGAAAGCATTGGTCGAACAAAGTTATTTTATGGTTGTAGCAGGCCAGCTGACAGTCTTGCCTGGGCCCGGGACAAGATAATCTTAGATGGGCCCCCCCATGCCCAGATCTCTCCTTTTCCCTTGCTCTTCCTCTCCTGTTCCCCTCCTCTGCTCTTCCTCTCCTGTTCCTCTCCTCTGCTCTTCCTCTCCTGTTCCCCTCCTCTGCTCTTCATCTCCTGTTCCCCTCCTCTGCTCTTCCTCTCCTGTTCCTCTCCTCTGCTCTTCCTCTCCTGTTCCCCTCCTCTGCTCTTCCTCTCCTGTTCCTCTCCTGTTCCCCTCCTCTGCTCTTCCTCTCCTGTTCCCTTCCTTTGCTCTTCATCTCCTGTTCCCCTCCTCTGCTCTTCCTCTCCTGTTCCCCTCCTCTGCTCTTCATCTCCTGTTCCCCTCCTCTGCTCTTCATCTCCTGTTCCCCTCCTCTGCTCTTCATCTCCTGTTCCCTCCTCTGCTCTTCCTCTCCTGTTCCCCTCCTCTGCTCTTCATCTCCTGTTCCCCTCCTCTGCTCTTCCTCTCCTGTTCCCCTCCTCTGCTCTTCATCTCCTGTTCCCCTCCTCTGCTCTTCCTCTCCTGTTCCCTCCTCTGCTCTTCATCTCCTGTTCCCCTCCTCTGCTCTTCCTCTCCTGTTCCCCTCCTCTGCTCTTCCTCTCCTGTTCCTCTCCTCTGCTCTTCCTCTCCTGTTCCCTTCCTCTCCTCTTCCTCTCTTGTTCTTCTCCCCTCCTCTGCTCTTCCTCTCCTGTTCCCCTCCTCTGCTCTTCCTCTCCTGTTCCCCTCCTCTGCTCTTCCTCTCCTGTTCCCCTCCTCTGCTCTTCCTCTCCTGTTCCTCTCCTGTTCCCCTCCTCTGCTCTTCCTCTCCTGTTCCCTTCCTCTCCTCTTCCTCTCTTGTTCTTCTCCCCTCCTCTGCTCTTCCTCTCCTGTTCCCCTCCTCTGCTCTTCCTCTCCTGTTCCTCTCCTCTGCTCTTCCTCTCCTGTTCCCCTCCTCTGCTCTTCCTCTCCTGTTCCCCTCCTCTGCTCTTCCTCTCTTGTTCCTCTCCCCTCCTCTGCTCTTCCTCTCCTGTTCCTCTCCTCTGCTCTTCATCTCCTGTTCCCCTCCTCTGCTCTTCATCTCCTGTTCCCCTCCTCTGCTCTTCATCTCCTGTTCCCCTCCTCTGCTCTTCCTCTCCTGTTCCCCTCCTCTGCTCTTCATCTCCTGTTCCCCTCCTCTGCTCTTCCTCTCCTGTTCCCCTCCTCTGCTCTTCATCTCCTGTTCCCCTCCTCTGCTCTTCCTCTCCTGTTCCCTCCTCTGCTCTTCATCTCCTGTTCCCCTCCTCTGCTCTTCCTCTCCTGTTCCCCTCCTCTGCTCTTCCTCTCCTGTTCCTCTCCTGTTCCCCTCCTCTGCTCTTCCTCTCCTGTTCCCTTCCTCTCCTCTTCCTCTCTTGTTCTTCTCCCCTCCTCTGCTCTTCCTCTCCTGTTCCCCTCCTCTGCTCTTCCTCTCCTGTTCCCCTCCTCTGCTCTTCCTCTCCTGTTCCCCTCCTCTGCTCTTCCTCTCCTGTTCCTCTCCTGTTCCCCTCCTCTGCTCTTCCTCTCCTGTTCCCCTCCTCTGCTCTTCCTCTCCTGTTCCCTTCCTCTGCTCTTCCTCTCCTGTTCCCCTCCTCTGCTCTTCCTCTCCTGTTCCCCTCCTCTGCTCTTCCTCTCCTGTTCCCCTCCTCTGCTCTTCCTCTCCTGTTCCCCTCCTCTGCTCTTCCTCTCTTGTTCCTCTCCCCTCCTCTGCTCTTCCTCTCCTGTTCCTCTCCTCTGCCCTTCCTCTCCTGTTCCCCTCCTCTGCTATTCCTCTCTGACGGAGCTACCAAACTCAACTGTTTCTGTCAAAGATAACGTGTTGTGTCAGGCTCTTATACTAGAGATGCACCAATTACAATTTTCTAGGCCAATTCTGATTTTAGCCGATTCCATTGTTCTAACCACTTTACAGCAGACTTCCATTTTTTTTTTTTTTTTATAAAACACCATATACTTTTACCCAAACTGAATAATAAAAACACGTTTAAATGGGTACATTTTCTATAAATGTTTTCATTTTTTTTTCTGACATAGCCTACTGCAGTTCTTGTTAAAACATACTAGACATGCAAAATCTGTGCATTTTGGGCACTTTTTGTGTGAAATCATATTTATTTTTTGTCCATCAAAAGTGTGCTTTCACTTTTAATTAAGCATGAGCAGCGCAGCAAAAATAGACTCGGATCTGGCCCATTATCTGTTCACCGATGCCAACAGTGACGCATTTCAGCCGGCTTTTTATTTCTCATCTCCATAAATATATCTAGTAGTAAAGCTAATGCAAGGGCTAGAAATCAATGAATTCTTTGCTAATACTTCCTCGTCATCATGGAGAGCGCAGTTCGCACCGCTTTCTCCTTTCCACAAGCGCGTGCTCTCCCGTGGCGTCTGTCGTTGCTATGCAACAATGAACTTGCGCGCCTGTAAAAACGAGCGCGCCGCGTCGCTATTATGAGCTAATATCCAAAATATTTCCATATGTGTCTCTTTCCTCCTTTCTTATCAACAAGTGGATTTACAGCCACCACATCAGCAGCACCGCCGGTCGCAATGTCTCAGCACTTTTATGAAGAGGACGCAACTGCACGCGCTTCGGGCATGCACGCGCATCAAGTACCGGGTTTGAGAAAACCTGGTACCGTGGCGTGACGTTTAAAACAAAATTAGTACCGACTTGGTACCGAAGTACCGGGTCTTTGACAACACTCATAAACGTTGGCTGCGCTGTTTCTTACCTTGCTCTACGTTGACTTTACTAACGTTAGTTCCAGCTTCTCCGTCACCACCTTTTTTAAAATATTTGTTTAGGACATCTCGAAGGCCTCTATTTTCTTCTTCCTTCTTTTCTTTTCTTTTCTTTTCTGAGCACCAGACTTGTGCTGACCGGACATTTTGATCGTAACGTTAGCCTACTGAACTTCAAATCAAATGACAACATCAAATTTTGATCAGTGGCCAAACCATTTTTGTTTTGGGGGTGGGCGGGGGTTCTTGACCACTATTTCAAGGACAATTAGGAAGAAAACAAATAAAAAGCTTTTATGTAACTCAAATATTAGATATTTTTTTTCCACAAATATGCCTATTTTATTTATTTTTTAACAATTATTCCATAATTTAATGAGGGCCCAGTTCTGGGCCCCCCCCCTACCCTGGGCCCGGGACAACAGACCCGTTTGTCCCCCCCTGTCGGCGGGCCTGGGTTGTAGTTTGTTTAAATCCACATGTATGTGAAAGCATGTGTGAAAGTTATATATATGTTTTTTTTTTTATACTTTTAATATCAGGACTTTGTTTTGAGGTATGACTCCATTTGAGTTATTTTGTTAAGTTGAACTCAATAAAAGTTGAATTCAGCAATTGT